>NC_060278.1:87265376-87441957 GCF_021613505.1 Equus quagga | reverse complement strand
TGGCCCTCGTTTTACAGAAGAGAAAACTGGAGACGCAGGGTGTTTCAATTTTGCCCAGTTAATAATCAAATCAAAAACACTTACCAAGGCTTCCATGTGCCTGGCCCTGAGCCAACCAATTCTCCTATGGCACCTCAGTGAATCCTTGAATCACTCTATGAGGCAGGCACTAGTGTTTCCTCATTTTACTAATGAGAACACAGAGGCTCAGAGAGTTAAATGACTTGCCCAAGCCAAGGCAAAAACAGGGTCGGGTAAGCTGGGTTTGACCCAGATGCTCTGAATGCCTCTGGTCTGCCCCCTGCTGAACAGGACAGACATGCAGGACCTCTGCTTTGGGTCCACTGATTCAAGCCTAAAGCTGGCTTCTTCCATGACAATGGGCTGTTACAACTGGGAAGAATCAGATCTTAAATGATTAACAGTTCTGTGGCTAAGCAATCTAAGTAAAAAATCATTTACTAATAAAAACAGAAACAATTAACAAGCCACTGATAAAAACAGACAAAATTAGCAATACTAATGTCTTTTCTTCCAAATAATTAAGCTCTAAATTCAGTAATATCACTGTGTGGGGTGCTAATTATATAGTCCCAGAAGGGCCCACCTCAAACACATAGCAGCTAGGACTGTTCTATGCTGGGGACTGCTCCTGTGGGGCTGGTGCTCTATGGAAATCCTAAGTTGACCCAGCCCTAATGTGGCTGGTCACATTAGAGGCTCTGGTCAGTGACTCTTGCCCACAGGAGTTCTGGCATCAAAACCCAGAATTTTTTTTTGCCATATCGAAGTGGGTGTGTCAAGTTGTCAAATCACAATACCATGCTCCACAGACATCCCTGACCCCTATCCCCACTACTGACTGTACCTCTGATACCCACAGTGGGGTGTCAGCAAGGGAGGGAGGTTTAGGGAGTCATTCATTTATTTATTCAACAAATATTTGTTGAATGCTTACTATATGCTTACAAGACTCTGTCCTCTTGGAATTGTCTAGTGGGGGAGATAGACTTAAAAATTCAGATAAGCAGGCTGGTTAGCCAAGTGAAAAGGGAGGATGGGAGCATTGCTAGCAGCAGGACAGCAAGTGTGAGAGCCCAGGGAGAGGATAAAATGAATATACAGTATTTTTGCCTTATGCTTTGGTTTATAATCACTGAATTCTCTTTCCTTCAAACATAGCTTTCCTGCCCTTCCACCTTGCTTACACTTTCCTGTGCCCTCAAGGTTCAGCTCAAATGTCCTCTCTTCTAGGAAGCCTTTGCTGACTGCCCCAAGCAGGCCTAATCACACCCTCCTCTAATGTTCCCAAGTGTTCCTTGAATTTCCCAACATCAAGGTGAGGGTTACACTGTATCATGCTTATGTATCTATCTTTCCCCAGGAGACCACGATTCTGCGGACTAGAACCCAAGAAGGGGTCTGACCTAGAGGCACTGGGATTGCATATTTGTTGGGGATGCCAGCCAGAGACTGGCAAGGCTCTGAGGCAATCAACTCTGTACCCTCAACTCTTTAGCCCTTTCTGTAGAACCTGTAGAGACACCAATGTGCTAAGCCTTCCTGATAAGCTACAGAACATGTGCTGTAAGGGTCTGCTCCTAAGTGGGGATGTGGAAGACCTCTTACCTGGTGCAACCATAATTTCATTTTTCTTGGAGCGAATTCGAAGGAAGGTAAGGTCATTCTGGGGGTCAATTTCACGCACGGTGCTCCGGGCTTTCAGGATGAAGTTGTGCATGAGGTTGGCATACTGTGTGGTGGTAGGATTGTCCATGGTACTCTTGATGGGAATGCCTGAAGGGAGAGCAGACAGAGACTGAGCAGGATGTTGGAGCCCCTTTCTGCCCAGCTCCCAACCCCATACCTTCAATTCTATAGTACTGGACTGGCAGTTAACAATCAATGCCACTATTTACTAAGGGCTTGACAGGCACAGTGCTGAACACTTCAAGTATGTCAGCGCCAGTGCCCAGATCTACTCTGAGCATGGTGTCACCATCTTCACTCGCCAATGAGGCAACAGAAGCTCTGAGTGGTGAGGTGACCTGTTTACAGTCACACAGCAGATAAGCAGTGGGACCAGGATTCAAACTAAGGGCTGGTGGCTCCACTGCTGGGCTCCCTTCACAGTGCCACACTGTCTTGACTGGTTTCCAGCAATAACAGGAGAGACTATCATTCAGAACACTTAGAACCTGAACAAGGAGGACAACTCTTACAAATCTTTAAATACTGAAAAGTAGGAAGAAAAAAGGTCAGCTTGTGCCAAGACATAACCATCACTAGTGTTTTGCTCCAGTTCCTAAGGGAGGCTTAGGGTCCAGTTGTAAACACACTGCCTCTATACATGATCGTGCCTCCCAAGTTAAAGCCCATTTCTCTGTCTGCATCACCCTTGTAAACAGCATTGCTACTGCTTTCAAAGAGCTCACAGTGGCCATTCCACAGAGTTGATCATTCCTCTATTAGTGGGTACTTAGGCTTGATTTTTGACTTAGTTACTCTGCAGTGAACACCACTGTGCATCAAGCCTTTTCTGTTGTGAGGATTGCTTCCTTGCCATGAACTATGAAATGGACCTCCCTCACTGGACGATGCCTATTGTCATGGAGGTGAGAAATGGGGCTCAATTTCAGGTACCTCAGGTCACAACTGGATCATCAGGTGTCTATGAATCACCGTGGCATGTCAACAGAAGGTTCCATCGATGAGGCCCCAAGCGCCCACAGCTGACAGGCACTTCAGTGGCTCCTCACATATAAGTGTCTGGATTTTGGGCTGATGACTGTGGCACAAGTGGCTCCTCACAAATAAATGGCTGGATTTTGGGTCAGGATTCTGCTAATCTGGCCCACAACTGACCAGCCTAGGGATCAGCCAAAGGCAGTCACCCTCAGGCCTACCAATGGATGGCAAGAAACCACCTCAACCTTATCTTCTTAGGGGATAGGAACATGAGAGTGGGCAGAGGAGGATACAGTGTCAAAAGAAGCAGCTGCGTCAGAGAGGCTGTTTTGAGCCAAGTGAAGCCATGAGAACAGGTTGTAGTGATCACTTGCCTTTAAGGGACAAGACCACCAAGTCACCAGGGCTGCTGTAAGGATTAAATATGGCTTAATTAATTTAAGAATGTTTAGCAAGAATATGCATGTAATCAATGTTGGTTTGTTATGAACATCACCCACACAATAAATCCCATCCCCCAGGTAACTTGAGGGGTCAGTCTCAAGGCCTGGCAAACTTTGGATGATTAAACTTCCTGACCTTCTCTTTTCATATACCACAAGGCAACCTCTCAGGTCCCTCTGCCTGGAACTTTCCCTCCTTCTGCTATTTTCTCAAGACTCCCACTGGTCCCTCAGGTCTCCATCTTCTGGCGGCTCTACTCACCCCTAGATGTGGTCAGTGCCTCCATTCTAATGTCCTAGCACCACACAATTTCCTTTGGAGCAGTTACTCAAGTTTGCCATCACACCTTTATGGAAGTGATCATTATGTTTGTCCTCTGGCAGACTGTAAGCTCCCTGAGGGCCAGGACCAGGTCTGACCTGCTCAACAGTGTCCTTAGAAAGCCTGCATTAAGCTTTTATTGCTGTTGATAAATAAGTGGTCACAAGGGGTACTTTCAGTAGTTCAGAGAAATACTGTCATGAGTTTGATCACATTTCTACCAAGTGAGAGGGTGTGTCTCCTTTGAGACAAGAAATTAACTACTTGTTGGCTCACTTTAAAAACAAAAGAAAACATGGAGGTGGTGGGGGGGTGTGGGTGGACAGGGACCAAAACTGGGGAGAATTTCAAATAAAGACAAGAGATCAATCCCAGATTCACAGGATGCCAGAGCTGGGGACAACTCAAAGACGGCCTAATGATTAGGCTGCCGACTCCAAGCCCCTGCCTTCAGAAATGGGGACTGTGCAGCCTGCAGAAGTGGGTGGTCACTGGGGAGGCATGATTTTAAGCTGAGGCTCAGATCTCTCAGGTTGTATAGCCAGGTCCTCCACCAAACGCAGCTCCATCAATCAACAATAAAAAATATTAACAAAACTTAACAGCTATTAAGCACCAACTCTGTGTTAGCATTATTCTAGGTGCTGAGGATACAGCAGCGAACACAAGAGACAAATCCCTGCCCTTGTGGACCTTTCGCATCTGAGTCTTTTATTTTGCCCTATGTGGTAGCAGCAGAGGATGGCAGGGGGCTTGGAGAGGTACAAATGGAATGCAACGTTCCTTAAATTCTTGGTAAGTCTGCTTAAATTCACACTTTTACTATGAAACATCATTTGAATTTGGCCAAGGCAGGGATGTCAAAAGGCAGTGGCAGGGGGTTGGTTAGTGACTGGGACAAGGGTTCAGGGGCAAGAACAATCACTCTGGGCTGGGGTGATCCTGGAAGGCATCCTGCAGGAAGGGGCAGTTGAGCTGAATCATTGGGGTGGGAAAGCCCTAGAGAGGAAAATAGGGATCCCTAACTAATCATCCTTAATGGAAGCTTCCAGAGGGCTTAAAGGCCCCATTGAGCAGTGAGTTTTGACTACTCTATGCACAGCTAGGTGACCTTGTGTAGGTCACCTCACCTCTCTCCGCTTCGGGGCAAACTGCCTTGCAGGGTCACTGTGTGAAATGCAAACGAGAGACTGAAGTGGGAGCTCTGCGAATGGGACACAAATTAAAAATAAATCAAAGTGCACATGCAATAATTTTAACATTTAGATGGCAGTTACTATACATCAGGCACTGTTCTAAGATCTTCCCTTGGAGGAAGGTGGTATGATTATCCACATTTTACAGATGAGAAAACCGGAACAGAGCAGTTAAATGTCTTGTCCAAGACCACAGAGCTGATAAGTAAGTAGAGTCAGGATTCAAACGCAGGCAGTCTGGTACCACATTCCATATTCTTAGCTAAAGTGCAATGTTGCCACATTAGCATACGAAAAAGAAGTGCTCATTAGTATCCAAAAGGTGAGCAGTTGGGGCTGTATTTTCCCAATGAAAAAGCTCTACTTTTGGGGCAGTTTTAAGGCAAGAATGAAGGCTTGTGGTTTGTGAACACTGGTGGAGGCCTACGGGTCCCAGCTTGGGAGGTCAAAAATGTCCAGTCCCAGGAGCTGGTCTCTCTCGGACTGATAAAAAAAGTCTTTGAGTCTTGAAGCAAGAAGCACCCAAAAGAGATTACCTAGACCAACCACTCCACTCGGGGCAGCTGAGGTCTGAACAGTTCAGGAAGGGGAAGCCCCAGGCCACCCAGCTGATCAGCAGCAGACCTGAGCTGGGAACTGCTCCTGCGTCCCACACTGTTCTACGGCTCCCAACCTGCTGCCTCCTTTGAATGCAATGACCACATGGTTTGATTAGAGTTTGACAAAGCTGGGGAGCATGCTCTGCCTAGCTCTGGACTGGCCAGGATCTGATGATTTGGAAAACAACATTCTGACTGAGGATATGCTATCTGCACTTTTCCACCCTTGGTGACTTTCATTCTGCTCTAAGTAGGCACTGTTGAGAATTCTGCCTTTCCAAAACAAGGCCTAGAATGCCAACATATACACACAGGGGCTCTCAAGGAGCCTTGAACAAATTAGAACTGACTGAATGCACTGGGCTAGAGAACCAGGGAAGCCCAGCTAGGTGACTCTGGACATGGCCTGGGCCACAAGCCAGGCCAGCAGCCATTCTCTGGTCCTTCACAGCACAGTGTGGGAGAAAGAGCACAAGTGCATTCAGACAGACTTGGAATGAAATCTTGGCTCTGTAATGGCAGAATGAATCAATTAAATTTCTAGACTCAGTTTTCTCCACTGCAAAATGAAGACAATAAGGCTGCTTTAAGGATCAGTGAAATAATATCTTTGTAAAGTGCCAGCCCATAGCCTGGCCCAGCGAGATATGTGATAAATGTTAGTTCCCTTCTTCACCATGTCTCTGAAGTTTGGGAAAATTACTATCTGTACTCTTCTAGTTGTTGAAATAACTCCCCAGAAGAGGAGGGAAAAGCTATAGGTACAAAGTTGACCAGAGTATTATCTAGCATAAAAGTAGAAACATAAATGGAGAATGGTTAATAAAACATCATATTGGCAGTTAAAAAAATTTGTTTATGTAAACCATAAAGGGAAAAAAAAACCCCTCATGAGTAAACATATGCAAAAATGTAACAACTATAATTATGACCAAGAGAAAATGCACCTGGATAAGTACTGAAAAAGCATAGCATACTGAAAAGTATGATTGGTCAGGGCAGTGGAATTAAGTGAATTTTTACTTCCTTTAAATTCAGAATCCCAATAATAGTGATAGGACACCGGAGGCATTAAAAAAAAAAAGATGAAGGGGCTGGTCCCGTGGCCGAGTGGTTAAGTTCGCGCGCTCCGCTGCAGGTGGCCCAGTGTTTCATTGGTTCGAAACCTGGGCACGGACATGGCACTGCTGATCAAACCACGCTGAGGCAGCGTCCCACATGCCACAACTAGAAGGACCCACAACGAAGAATATACAACTATGTGCCAGGGGGGCTTTGGGGAGAAAAAGGAAAAAAATAAAATCTTAAAAAAAAAAAAAGATGAAAATAGATCACATACATGAAGGGGCTTAGTAAATAGCAAGTGTTCTGGTATGTTTGGGCTGTTTTCTGGGGGCCTGACCATATACAGGTGATAGTAGCAGGGAGGACGTACCTTCTGTGTTCACCACGATGATTCCCTGTACTCCCTTTTGGCTCTGAAGTCGCTTCAGTGTCTCCTCCACCTCTGCCTGCCAGAGAATAAGACAAAAGTCAGGAGGGGCCGGGCCCGCTGGATCAACTCCCTCAACACTCCTGGCAGATGAATCACACATTGTCTTCCAACAATAAACAAGTAATGTTTGGGCACCTCCTTAAAGCTCCCCAGGCCTGTTTGGAGTGGTCCCTAGATCATTACCAGGACCTAAATCATCTGCTCCCACAGGGTTGCTCCTGGCCCTTTGCCCACCAGGCACTATTATCCCTCCCCTCTCAGCTATTTGGGAGCAGAATAGAAATACCATTCCTGGGAGTACAGACACACTGATGACTCTTATTTGGTATACCTAGGGGACAGGACTCTTGATAATTTGAAAAAACCCAAACAGTGGTGTCTAACAGGAAGGAGACACGTTGTCATTTGTGGCCCAAATAGCACAACTGAAAACATTCCAAAGGAAGTAAAATGCCCCCTTAAGGACAGACTCAGTGACTTAATAAGCTGGCATCTGAGATAGTGTGACACATGGCATAGAGCCACAGGAAATGTGTCTGGGGAAGGGGCTCGTAAAACCTGATTCTCCAGAAACTAGTCAGGGTGGGATACTCTGGCAACAGCATTTGTAAAGAGAGGACAATCAGACAGTGGGTCCTTACCCTGCCATGCAAGGCCTTCTATATTATCACTCCCATCTCTTACCCTTCCTTCGACTCTCCATCTACATGCCTATACCTCCCTGTCTCCACATCTTTTTACCCTAACAAGGCCTCTTCTCTGCTGAAATCCAATAAATTCTTCCAGGCCATCTAAGACATCATCTCTTCCATGAAACCTTTACTGATCCCCAATTCAATGGAGTCTGTGCCCACTTCTGACTCCCCAAACTCATGACTGTACCTCTCTGGGGATGCATTCGATACCGTTTTACTTAGAGAGCCTCTACAATGGTCTGCAGAGTTGTGGCCCAATAAACAGCTGCTTAAGTGAACTAGGCCTAACTCTTCCTGTGGATGGAAACTGGCCTTGTAGTGTGCTTGTTCACAGCAGGCCCCTTCCACACTGGTCCAGAATCCAGTCAGAAGCTCCTCAAAGGCTGAGAGCTGGACTATGTTGAAAACAGAGGCTCAATTCACCAAAAGAAAGTGGTTCCCCACCCCCAGGGGCTAATGAGTTTGGCCTGGGAGGAGGAGCTTCTAAACCGTGGACGGAGATAGCACAAAGAATTCTTGTTTTTCTAGTAGGCACAAGGCTGACAATCCAGTCACCACCACCCACTCCCTAATGATGTAAGAATACTCTCAAATGCTGAAGAGAAGGGCAAACAAGTTCCTCCTACAAAATGGCAAACAGCCTGACGCCACTAAAATCTGGAACCTGGGTAAAAGGACAGGGTTAGCTCTGTGGACATGAGAGTAGAGTGGGTCACACATGTACGAGATCATAATTCATTCAACAGACTTTCACCGAGCTCCTACTGTGTGTTATTCTGGAGAAGAGGGACAAAGCATGGTAGTGGTCAATACCACCCAGTACTCAGTCTGACCTGGGAACCCTCCTGGAAGTTCATCCTAAGGAAGTAATCCAAAAGAACTAAAACAAGAACACAGCAAGATGTTTGCTGAGTGACATGTGCAATAGCAAAAACCAGAAAGAGCCAAAAATGCCCAATAAATAGGGTAAAGGCCAATAAATTATGGAATGTCCATTCATGGAACATAACACACACATTAACAACAGTGATCAGAATATTTATACCACAGCACAAGGTTAATGATATAACATTAAGCGAAAACAGCTAAATGCAAAAATAAAGTGCTTGGTAACTGCAACCACATGAAAACAAGAGAACTAGAGGGATTATGAAAAACATAAAAAGCCACATTGAGAACAGGGAATTATAGATAAGGTTTTATTTTCTTTTTCTCAAAAGAGCCTCTTTTTATTCTATTAAAAAACATTTTTTAACCCTTCTCTCTGTGTATCTGAGAGAGTTCTCTATTATGGGGACCACAGGCTTCTGACATGCTCAACATTATAGGAATAAGAATACATAAGATTAAGTTGGATGACAATTTAGGACAGCTCAATCAATCTGCAATCAATGCAGGGAAGGGGAAAGAAAGCTAAAACCAAAGATGTCAGAATTGAGGTCCAAAACGTCCCCTGGAGGTTGGAGTGAGGCTGAAATGAAAGAGATGAAACTCCGTAAGACTGCTATGCATTCAGTAACTATAGGGGTACCTTCTATATGCCAGACATTGTTTTAGGCCTGCGGATGCTGTAGTGAACAAAATATAACAAGAATCCCTGCCCTCATGAAGCTGACATTTGAGGTGGAAAAGCAGCATGTTCCAGGAAAAGTAAAGGAGCCAGTATAGCTGAAGTGCAGTGAGTGGCAGGCGGCCAGATGAGAGGCAGCCAGGATCCGACTAGATTTCTGTGGCCTGGTAAACCACACTAATGGCTTTTTTTTTTTTTTAAAGATTTTATTATTTTTCCGTTTTCTCCCCAAAGCCCCTTGGTACATAGTTGTATATTTTTAGTTGTGGGTCCTTCTAGTTGTGGCATGTGGGACACTGCCTCAGCATGGCTTGATGAGCAGAGCCATGTTCGCGTCCAAGATCCGAACCGGTGAAACCCTGGGCCGCTGAAGCGGAGCGTGTGAACTTAACCACTTGGCCACGGGGCCAGTCCCCTGACTTTTGAGTTTTAATGGGGATTATCTGGGGAGCTACCATCAGGTTCTGAATGAGGAGTCACAAGATCCGATGTTTCAAAAGGACAGCTCTGGCTGCTGTGTGGAGAATGGACTTCAGGAATAAGCACAGCCTGCCTGAGCCTGGGGCCCTTGGCATGTGCCACTCTCTCTGAAGAAAGCACCCTTCTCTTCCTCACTACTTGATGTAACTAACTCCCAACTCTCTGGACCCAGCACATGAGCCTCCTGTGGGAGGCCTTCTCTGATACCTGCCCCTCTTCTGGGTACTCACAGCACCCTGCCTTCATAGCACTTACTTAATGGAGTGTAACTGTCTGTTTCCTATCTGTCTCCTCCTCCAGACCTTCCGGGAGCACCCTGGAGCAGGCACCTAGACTTTGTAGCTCTAGTACCTGGTACAGTATAGGCTCAATAAATACTTAAGGAACAAATAAAAAGCATTTCTGCAACTATGTTTTACAAAAATCAATCCTTTTAAGTATAGGAGGGGGACACGGCCTTATAGTACCCAGTGTGAAAAAGAGCTAGGGTTTAGGTAATCCTATGTTTAATAAAAACCAGCCACTAAGATCTTGCTGCTTAACAAATAGACACACACACACACCAGAAAGGGAGGACATACAAGCATACATTGACCTACTAAGTACCTACTCAGATATTGGGTTGAGTGTTTTCAGACACATCTCTCATTCGAACCTTTCATGGTTAGTACAATCTCCATTTTACGAGGAAACTGAGATTCAGAAAGGAGAAGAGTTTTGCCCAAGGACACATAGTAAGTCAAGAGAAGAGCTGAATATACCATCAACCACAACTGATGAAGTCCCTGCCCTCAGAGAGCTCACATTCTGGTGGAAGAGACCTTGAAAAAACAAGTGACCAAGATTCTTGCAGGGTACAGGGACAAGACTGGGGGGGATGGGGATGCTACTTTGGCTAGTGTGGTCAGGAACACCTGAGGATGTAATCTTTACGCCAAGAACTAAATGATGAGAAAGAAAAACACTCCAGGCAACGGACGAAAGCAAAGGCAGGGAAGTGGGAACAAGTGTGGCATATTTCAGGAATAGAGAGATGGCCAGTATTGCCAAGTTTTTTGATTCTTTGCTAACTGATACGCAGAAACCAAATAAAAGAAAGCCACGTTTTCTTTAATTTTTAAGAGTTATCAATGAAGTTAAAACAGAATTTACTGTTTGCATCTCTCCTTTTTTGAGTCTTTTGATTTTTCTACAAATCTTAGTGATTTTCAAAAACTCTTCCGTGTTAGAAATATTAGACTGTTATCCATCATATAAATTACACTTCTCCCACTTTTTCATTTAATCTTATGGTTTGTTTTCAATAATCGGAAGTTTAAAATTTTTAAGTAGTCAAATTTAATAAAATTTTTTTTCTTGTGAGACTCGAGAATAGCTTCTCCAACCTGGCCCCCACCACTAGGGTGGGGCTAGGCTTGGTGAGTGGGGGCCATGAGCTCTAGAGGGGTCTCTAGGAGGTGCAGGGCACCAGCTACGTGTCTGGGTTCAGGAGAAACTGCTTAAAACAAACCTCAAGTTCAGCCCTAAAGAGCCAAGAAAGAAAACAAATGTTGCCAAAAAGTCACAAGCAGCAACAGGGACATTCAACAGTCAGGCAGCCAAATCATGGCAGCTCTGCTTCAAAGTTTGTCATCCCTGCAGTGCCGGTCAACTGGCACCAGAAATATCTGAGTGCATATGCAGCCCCCAGGGTCAGCTCACATCTCCAATTTCCTGTCCTGCTCCTAGAGAGAGCCCGACTGGTATCCTCACCATCCTGGGTTTATTACTATTAACATGGGTGTCTGCACCAGGGAAGGGACAAAGCTCCCGACTTCTCTAGTTTCCAGGTGCATGTTGCTGACAGATGGAAAAACAAGTAGCAGTGAAACTCCAGGATTATTTATCGGTTCAGCATAGGAGGGATAAGCGTGTGAAGCAAATGATTCACAAAAGAACTGTGACCGATTTGACTTCTAAGCACAAAAATGTTAATTCTATAAAATAAAAATGAATCAAAAGAACAGAAAAACATCTGCATCAAATATAACAAAAGAGTAATTCCAAAACATTATACAAAATGATTAACAAAAATAGCATATCTCTAAAAGGTAAAAAAAGATAATATAGAAAATACACCTAAGAGAAATTACAAACACATAGAAAAATGTTCACTGCTCCCTGTAAATAAAGAAATGAAAAATTACAGCAATACTGAGGTATCTTTTTAAATGCTACCGGGAAAGCCACAGGAAACTACTACTGCAAGAACCATAAAAGCCTTGGTCCCTTTGCCTCAAAAGTTCTTTTCCTGGGGCTGGCCCTGTGGCCAAGTGGTTAAGTTCGCACGCTCCGCTGCAGGCGACCCAGTGTTTCGCAGCGACCCAGTGTTTCGTTGTTCGAATCCTGGGCGCGGACATGGCACTGCTCATCAAACCACGCTGAGGCAGCGTCCCACATGCCACAACTAGAAGGACCCAAAACTAAAAATACACAACTATGTACCAGGGGACTATGGGAGAAAAAGGAAAAATTTTAAAAAAAATCTAAAAAAAAAAACCAAACAAAAAAGAAAACAAACTTTACATCTACAGAGGCATTAATCACAATGTTATCTCTAATAACGAAGAACTAGAAGCAACTCAAATGTACACCAGGGGAATGGTTTGGCAAACTGTGGTACAACTATTTCACTGACTATTACGTAGTCACCAAAAACAATTCATCACAAAAGTGATGTAGCAACAAGGTTAAACATCTCTGGACATTAAAGCAAACAAAAAAGAAAAACTAGCATGTACATCTTGAAAAATATGGGTATGTGAACAAAGAGGGAGGAGAACATACAAAGATGAAAACAGCTGCGTGGTGGAGTAAAACCAGATGAGAATTACGGATGATTTTTATATCATTGTGCTAAAGGGCAATTTGGCAATTTCTTCCAAAATGTAAAATATTCATGCCAGAAGTACCACTTCTAGGAATCTCTCCTACATAAACACTAGCATGAGTGCAAAAAAAAAAAGATAAGAACAGTTACTGAAGCATTGTCTGGAGTGAAAAACTGTAAACCACCTAAATGCGTATACTGCAACGAATACTATACAGTTCTTAAAAAGAATGAAGATTTGTATATACTGACACGGAAAAATGATATTTTTAAGGGAATAAAGTTGCAGAACAAGATACATATACATATAGCCTAAAGCAAACTTAATATGTATAAACATATATGTTCCAGTTTCATGTAACAAACAGGTTATATATAAATGTGCTTATGCACTAAACAAATCTGGAAGGAAAGAGACCCAACTGCCAACAGTCCTTACCATAGGGCAGTGAGATAGTGACAAGTGGCACTTTCTACATGATAGACTTTGGTACTGCTTCAATTTGTTAAAACGTGCATCCAAATATGTTTTGCTTTTATGAGTATAAACACATGGTAGCATGGTACAGGTTGCAGTAAGCTACAATTTGTGTAAGAAAAAGAGGGGGCATATACGTGCTTGTACAGATATACAAGAAAGTAACAATGTTCGTTTCTGAAGGGGACTGAGGCTGGAGGTCAGAGTTGGGTAGATTTATTTTTCACTTAGATCCTTGCAGACTATGTTTTTAGAGTGTATAAGTATTACCTGTTAAAAATTAACTTTTTTTTAGTTTAAAAAAATGACGTGAATGATGAAGTTACACGTTTGATGCATTATTGCAAGATTTCAGTGATGTGAAGACATTCTTTGCGGTGAATAAGTGAAAAAAGCAGACTCCACAATTGTACATACAGAAGGACCTAAACTATATAAAGCAAAAACTGAACAGAAAAAGACTAGAAGTAATATGCCTAATTATGTGCCTGCCTCTAGGTCATAGTACTATTTCTTTTTCCTTTTCAATTTTTCTTATAGGCTGTAAGTTTTTAAATAAGATTTTTGAAAAGGTAGTACAGTCACATGGTTTACCATACAAAAGGTCTTTTCAAGGTTTTTTTTTCAAGTTTGATTAAAACCACGAGAAAATAAATTTGGAAAGGTGTAAAGAGCCCACAGCTCCAGCCAGCTTGGCAGGAGGCCCTGGGCTCCCCAAGGGGGGCCCCGCCCGTTTCTGACTCAAGCACCAAGTCCCGGCAGCTCGAAAGAACCACACGGACAGAAAGGCGGCAGTCACGCTCCTAAGGTTCAAATCCACCTCCGCCATTTCCTGGGGCAAGGAAGGCACTTAGGTTGACGGGGCTCTAGATGCCAAGTCTGTCAAACGGGGATAATGGCTGCACCTACCTCACAGAGCTGTCGTGAGGAGGAAAACCAAGACACGGAAGCGCTTAGCAGTACCTGACACACATACGCTTCCAGGACACGGTATCATTATTGTTATCGTGCAACAAAGCCCAGGATCCTAGGATGCAGGGGCTGTGGGCCGGCCTCCTTATCTCCGTCAGCCCCTCCCCGAGGCCAGAGCTCTCCTGCTTCCGGTCAAGTGGCAGCAGGATCCGGTGGCCCCGCCTGAGTTCCTCGGTCCGGGTCTGGAGACCCGCGCTGCCCCGGTTCCGCCCTTCAGTCAGCTCGGGCCCGGCCCCGCCCAGCCCTGCGGATGCCCAGCCCTGCGGATTCCCTGCCCGGCGCTCTGAGACGCCCCCGGAGAATGGAAGGCCAAGCGCAGGGCAGTGGGGGACCGTGCTTGCGGGGGGCCACCAGCCACAAGCCCCGGGCGGGCACTCACCATCTCGAGCCGAACCGGTAGCTCCTCGACGCAGGCACTGAACCCAGTCCCGGTGCCTTTCCGCGCCTGCGCAGAGCACCCTGTCAAAACGGACAGCTTAGGTAGCCTATCAGGAGCCAGGGTGGGGCAGGCGGCCGGGCGGTGCTTCCCTTCTCCAGGGCTCGTGGGGAATTTGCCCTGCGTTGTCCGAAAGGAGCACTTAAGCTACGGAAAATTCCAAACTCCCTCTGTGCCGAAAAAGACGCTGGTTCGAGGTGTTAGAAGAGGCTTTCAACTCTCCATCGAGGTCTGAGCTGGCTCTGGAAGCCCTGGGTGGAGGGTGATGGGAGAGTATGAAGGCGCTGAGGGGGATTTGCTGAGACCCTCTTTGTGCCCAGATCGAGGCAAAGTGAGGCGCGGAGCCAAAAGACGCCGAAGACGGGAAAGTCCGAGTTGGGGCTGGAGTCAAGCGTCTCTGGGGTCTCCAGAGCGGCCCTCTTGGGAATATTCCATGAAGGCTCTGAGATAGAGTGGTCAGGGCTAGCCTGGGAGTCTGCAGATTTAGGACTCCGAGTGCTCAGCCCCATCCCTTGTGTTACCTTGGAGAAGCAACTTAACATCTCTGTTCTCCCTCATTTTCTCCCTAGGGTCGGCTGGTGGCATAGTGGTTAAGTCTGCAGCCTTTGCTTCAGCAGCCCGGGTTCCGGAGCGGACCTACACACTGCTTATCAAGCCACGTCGTAGTGGCATGCCACATACAAAATAGAGGAAGATTGGCAGATGTTAGCTCAGCGACAGTCTGCCTCAAGCAAAACCAGGAAGATTGGCAAAGATGTTAGGTCAGGGCCAATCTTCCTCACCAAAAAAATTAAAATAAAAGGGGGACTCTTCTTCCTTTTTTGTTGTCCCGTTTTCTGCCCTTTAGCCTTATACTCCCGCAAGCCACAGAAAATTTTGGGTTCTTTAGCAAGAAACAACTTGTTAAAATACACTGCCATTTAGCAAACCTTGTGCCACATTACTGGCTGAACACTCGCACGCACTATCTCCAGTAGCCGCAGCATTCCTTTACAAGTGCTGTTTCTTCGAGACTCTGGAGCTTGTTGATCAAACTCCAAATTTTCATTCCACTGTAGCCTCTTTTAATTGGGGAAGGATTTGGTGCTCCTTCCAGGAATGTCTGCATGTTACAAGGGTTGGATAGTGACTTTACAGTGAGGAAACCTGGCAGATACCATCGTAACAACAGGATCAAGGTTAACAATACTGGTAATAGGATATACTGATGTGTGCTCACTGATACCTTGCACTAAGGGCACATCACCACTGTGGTATTTTTCCACAAAAATATATGGCCTTAACCACGAGAAAACATTAAACCAAATTTGAGAGACATTCTACAAGGTACTTGACCTGGATTCTTCAAAATATATCAAGGTCATGAAAGACAAGGAATGAATGAAGACCTGTCGCAGACTAGAGGAAACGAAAAACGACATTGGAAAAACTGGAGAAATCTGAATAAGGGCTGTAGTTTAGTGTTATTTTACTAATGTCAAGTTATTAGTTTTGTATCAAGTTATATGGGATGTTAACACTGGGGAAAGCTTGGTGAAGGGTATGCAGGAGTTCTCTGTACTATCTTTGCAACACCTCCATAAGTCTAAAATTATTTCAAAGTAAAGTTTTTAAAAAAGGATTGGAGGGGCCTGCCCAGTGGTGCAACGGTTAAGTTCGCACGTTCCGCTTCTCGGTGGCCTGGGGTTCGCCTGTTCGGATCCCAGGTGTGGACATGGCACCACTTGGTAAATGCCATGCTGTGGCAGGCATCCCACGTATAATGTAGAGGAAGATAGGCATGGATGTTAGCTTAGGGCCAGTCTTCCTCAGCAAAAAGAGGAGGATTGGCGGTAGTTAGCTCAGGGCTAATCTTCCTTAAAAAAAAATTTAAATAAATAAATAAAAAAGGATTGGCTACAAAGAAATGAGTATTGAATACTGGAAACATTAGGAAAGCATTTAGCAAGACGAAGAAGGGCTGTAGTGACTGTACCTCAAGAAATCCTGGAAGATAAGCACCTGAGGGATCTTCACCACCATCTTACGTATGGAGAACCAGACTGAGAGAGGTGAAAGGATTTAACATGATCACAATCACAGAAGCAAAAAAGAGAATGGCCAATAGTTCAAATGACTGGAGCCAGAATGATGGGGAAGAAGGAGTTGGAGACAGTTAGGGCCTTGAATGGCAGGCTTATGAGTTTTGGAGTTTATTCTGTGGTAAGGGAGGAAGCACTGTAAGATTTTGAGGGGAGAAGCATGAGACTGAGGTCTCACAGATCATTCTGAGGCAGCACAGATGGACTGGAGGGAGAAGAATGGAAGCAATGACAAGAGGCTGCTAGTCAACCAGAGTAGGGATGAAGGATGTGGGCTGTGGCAATGGGGACAGCTGTGAGAGAAGTGATTCAAAAGAAGTTTTGAAGATAGATTTGACACGATTTGGAGACCAATTAGATAGAACACCTGAATTGACCATGGAAGACTCGCAGGGTTGTGGTGAGTTAGCAGTACAGCACAATGTTTAAGAACACAGGTTTTAGAGTCAGACAGTCCTGAATTCCTATTTGCACTCTTGCCACAATACCTGTGGACACTTCAAGTTACTCCATCAATTTGAGCCTCTATTTTCTTATCTGTAAAATAGAGATAATCATCCTTCTGTAAGAGTGGCCAGGAAGACTAAATGACAGTGCATGTACCATATCTAACAGTGTTTGGGACATAGTAATAAATGTTGACAGTTGTCCTAGGACTAAGTGAATATAGGTGTGGCGGTGGTTGCTAGAATAGGGAAGACAAATAGAAAAGCAGGTCTGAATTAGAAATGAGGAAAAATAACGGTATGGATCTTCAGTTATCTGCAGGTGTGACTGCAAATTCTTAAGGGCCTTCCCTTTGGGGGGCTTTGAGGAAACCCTCTTGCCCACAGCATCTTTGCTTGTTCATTGACCAATATTGTCTTCCTGTGGTCTCCACTTAAGACCCTCCTCTCCTTGCCAACCAGGAAGATTTCCCTAGATCCTCCCCCGAAATGTCCAGACCACAAAGGAACCCTACAGACACATAGGAATTGACAACTGAAATGGGCTAGGGGTGACAGAAGTTTCTGTTCTGGAGTTTCAGAACATGTGAGACACTCTTCCTAAAAGTGTGGAGAATAGCAGTCAGCCAGCCACAGCTGAGTCCCAGTTTGATGCTTTGTAGGGTTTGGGGCCAGAGAGTCAAACGGTAAGAATTACTACTGATTTTCCCATGAAAGATTTCCTCATGCTGACAGGGACATATCTTCCCCCTTTTTCTTAGCCACATTGAAGCTAGAGCTTTCTAGCTGCTTATATGGGATAGATTAAATAGGACAGGGTCTATTTTTAAGACCTGGGAAGGACCTGCAGTTTTTGTCCTCCAGTCACTGTTAGATTGGCATATTAGAAAAAATCCCACTTCTCAGCCTCTCTTCACTGGTCCTATTTTAAATGAGAGCGTGATCATTGGTTTCCTAATAAAAGTCTACTGAAGCTAGTGAGCAGGACAGCTTATTGAGAACAGTAAGTCTTGGCAGCTAGCTGGTGGTTCTCTACTTAGCACCCATGGCTGGGGTCCTGTCTTAGAGCATCTTTAGTTGTCTCAGAAAAGCAGATGTCTTCATCTCAGTTGTCTTCAACATAGGTGCCCAATCCAATCTCACCTCAGTGGGTGTTCCTAGTTTTTTTCTACTCATCACTACAGAGAGGCTGTAACTTGCCCACTTACAAAAGCAGAGACGCAGAAATCTATGCACCCCGGTCATATAGACGGCTTTTCTGCAGGCAGGGCAAACCTTCTTACTCAAGACTAACAGAAAAGTGTGCAAATGAAGGACCAAAAAAGTTTAATTATAAACACAGTCTTCCATTACATCTTTTAAGGAAATGCAACTGAGGCAGCCCCCTGAAGGACTTTTATAAGAGCACTTGACTCCCTGTGGTACTTGTAGAGTTACCTGAGTATTTGAAATTACAGTTCAAGAAAACAAAGGAACTCCAATACAGTAATAAACAATCCAGTGCTGCCATTCCATTTTTAGTTAATGAAAGCATAGCATATATACAAATAATTGTCAATAATTCCAAAAGAAAAACAAGAAAATGAGGGGGGCTGGAGATACCAACAATATTAAATAGAAGTAGTTAACCTAAAGGAGTTTAGAAGGATGGAATTACATTCAAAATAAGGAGGGATATAAAAAGAGAAGTCTAATTCCATGAGTCATCCCTGCTAACAATTCAGATTATTAACCAGATAAGTAAGAAGTGGCGGAATGGGTTTAACTGAAATAGTTCATTTAGGATGAGACCTCTGTGGACAGGTGAGTCATGTTTCACTAAAATTTGATGAATTGACATTGGTATGTCAATCTCTTGATGAAAAATTAGTATCTGAATTTTAAATAGAGTTATTGTAAGTCTTATGAAATTAGATTCTTCTGCACTCTGATATAAGATCATAAAAGGCAAGAGCAGGAATTCTTTATTAGAAGCTGCTGGATCAGTTTTAAACCACTCTATCTGATGAAACAAGTGAGGCCCTTCCCTCCTGACCCAGGCTGTGAAATGCTGACTTCCCCAACCTCCCAAAAGAGCAGAAGAATAAGGCAATTGCTCATTTTACTTTGTTTTTATTTCAACATAACATGCAGTAAAAAAATTAACAGGATTTATTAGCATTTACAATGCTTACAAAGAAAAAGGATTCTAAAAGCAATTTAGTTCAGATTTAAGAAATCACTCTAATTAAACACTTACAATAAATCTATTTCCAAATGTTCAGTTTGGACCAAAATTTAAGATAGCATTTGGTAGATATTTATGTCTGCTGTCTATTTGCAGTATTTTTATATAACCTCTGATTCTTGGGATATCCAGCCCCCATTTTCCTAACACAGCAGGGAAGACATATACATGTGGCCACTTAAATTAAAGGAAGAAATGGAGTAAGGGAGATCCCAGGCTGCAAAAATATATACAAGCATTTACCTTTCCCAGAACTAAAGTTTCTTCCATAAAAATATTAAATAGCCAAGCCCTATAGAACTAGGGCCAGGGCTACTTCAAATATAACTATTCTGTATTTTAAAAATATAGGGCAGAAAGCCTTTTGGGTGATATTTATACATTTTCACACAATATTTCTAGGTCCCTAAATGAATCATCAAGCATTATGTAGAACAAAAAAAGTCTACTTTCTTACATTATCTCTTAATTTAATCTCATAAATCTCTAGTAAATATTGTAGGTAACTACATTTCAATATGAGAATTCACCTCAATAGGAAGTCTTTACAGAAGGCTTAATCTCCATAGCCATTATCAAAGTTCAGACATATAATGAATGGGTAGTTAGCAGACATTCGCTCTGTAAGACAAAGCAATAGCGCTTTTTTCCCCTACCAACAAAAAGGCAGAGAGTCCCTACTTTGAAAACTAGGGCATTTAGAGACCATACAACATTTTCCTGGAGTATGTGGAATAAAAAAAATATATAGGGTTGGGGAGAGCCTAATCTCCCCCTTTACACTGACATGAGGCAACCCTTTCACTCACATAAGTCTACTTTATGATGGCAGTGTTTTAGAATACAGATACACAAGTTTAAAAATGTTTTTATTGTTGTTCCAGGGTGTAAAAGGAAGAGTAGTTAGGGACAAAAAAACATTTTCTTTCCATATGGAACAGGGGTTTGCTACTCTCTGCTTATTTTTGGCTCAATGCTACTGTTCATTCTATGCTACTGAAACCTGCCAGAGTCCCTGCTTCACGAGTTATGAGGCTGTCCTCAGGGTTCAGCTATGATAGGACTCCGATGGCTTAGGCTTCATCCCACTGTCCATAAAGTCAAACCTCTGACATCAGCCATCTTGACAGAGTCTAGGCTAGGCCAAGTTAAAAGAATTAACTATATAGAAGTTCAAAGTGCATTAATTGGTTACTAACAGAGCAGCCTAAAATTAAATCGTTATGGGAACAGTCTGTTAAAATTTTTAGAGGTGAAGAGAACATCCAATTCAGCACAATGTGACTACTCCAGTATGTTTCTGAGAAATGATAAATTTGAAGACTTTTAATTCACAGAAAGAATACATTTCTGTGGTTACTAGAAATGAATGGCTAGTAAATGTTTTACTCCTTTGTTTTTAGCCAGTACCATAGCTCTCCCTCCCTAATGGAAATATAATTTTAGAGGATGTTTCATTGACCTCTATTGGGACTAGAAAGCATCTAGTTAAAACTTGAACTCCTTAACAATAATATAACTGAACTTGTTGGATTATGCTAAAATTATAAAGATGAAACTTGTATATAGGAACATACAGAAATTGTCAATGATGGCCTTCGATGAATTCAGCTAAATTCATTCCAATTCTAGGTTAACTTTTATAAACGTCAGTGAAGGAATCATAGTGTTAATATTGTTTATAAAGTTTAGTATTTGCAAGGCAATTAAAACAATCAAACTTCCAAATGAAGAGACTTATGAAGTCACTTGCAGGCTGGGACCAACTTCTCCCTGAATTCAAATTAATAAAACTACTCTGTAGAGAGATACAAGAGTCTTGCCATCACTTTGCAGGGATAACATCAAAATGATGCATGGATTCATGCTCCGGAAAGGAAAAACGACAGGCCAGACTGAAATGAGAGGGAGAGCACAAACCAGAAATTCGCTTACATCCCCCGAAGCTGGGCTAAGCTTGTACTTTTAACAAATACCTCTTACCAAGAGGCTTAATAGGAAGATCTTGCATATTTCAGTTACCATGGGACTTCCCTGCATATCTGCAGAATCTCTGAAAGAAAAAAACTTACTCCCAGGTGAGACTTTTGACACACATATACAAAACTGTTGTTAAGGAAAGAATCTAGTGGAGTAAGACAAGGCAGATTTCACTGCTGTTAAATCTCATGTTAAGTAAGGTTTTGACTAGTCATTTGCAGATCTGATTTCTGGAAACACTGAGTAGAAATCCCAAATCACTGGAAGATAAATCTCAATGATAACATTAATTTACTTACACTCAGATAACTCTCTAAACAGTCACAGTCCAAGTTTACAACAAGATGTGCAATAGGCAGAGAAGGAAAAGGACAAACATTGCAAATAAGTTCTTGTCCTTCAGTGGTGTAAGTTCTCAGAAGTTACTCTTGTCCAAATCCTTCAGTTTCTTCAATGGCAAATAACAGCTTTTCCTTCAGTTGCTCATAGCTCTTGTAGGGTGGCAGGTCCAGGCGGTTAAAACTAAAAGTAAGAATTGTTAGCTTGAGAAAAGGAAATACACAAGGAATCATATAGGCAGTGTAGTATATAACAACACTGGTTTGAAAGTCGTGCAAAATTGAGTTGACATCTCAGCTCTGTCACTGAGCCTTTGGGCAAGCACTTTTACCGTTCTGACTCTTGCTTTCTTCTTTGGTAAAACGGGAATAACCATACTTAACTCTCAGAGTAGAGAAAAGAAAAAACAAGCACATATATAGCACAGGGCCTGATGCTCAGCAGGTACTCAGTAAAATTTTAGTCCTCTCATGCTCTCCCATCCACCCTAATTTGCATCAGTGGTCAGCAAACTTTTTCTGTAAAGGGCTAGATAATAAATATTTTAGACTTTGTGGGCCATAGGTCTCTTATCAAAAGGTTTTAAGTATACCACTTTAATAGTAAGAAACAATTTTCTGCTCTAATATCTAATATTCTGCTCCTACTAAATTTCTCTGCTCTATTCTTAGCTGTGAGTTTTTAAAGGGCATCTTCTAATTTTGGGTCATATTAATATCACCTTCACAAGGTAACAGGTAGTGATTTTGCCCTAAAGCCTTATCCCTCTGCTGTATTTTTAGGATAAGGCCTAGGCAAATGTTTGAAAATAAAAGAAATAACGCTATCCAGAAAGGGAAAATAAATTTACAATTATTACTTTTGTTCATCCTTGCAAATAGAAACATGGAACTTGACAGAGTAATGAGGCTGGTTTTCATGTGTGACTGAGATAAGCTGTTCACAACAGTGTAATGGCAGAGTCTGTTCCAAGTTTGAAAAAAGCAAGGGACAAGAGGTCAAATCAAAATACATGTACACAATATGAATGTACAAAAATCAATTGTATTTCTACACACTAGCAATCTGAAATGAAATTTAAAAGATTCCATTTATAATAGCTTTAAAAAGAATAATATACTTAAATTTAACAGAAGAAATGCAAAGCTTATATAATGAAACCTACAAAACGTTGTTGAAATAAATTAAAGAAGACCCAAATAAATGGAAAGACATCCCATGTTCACAGATTGGAAGACTTAATACTGTTAAGATGGCAATGCTTCCCCAAATTGCTCTATAGATTCAGAACAACTTGCATGAAAATCTCAGCTGACCTCTTGGCAGAAATGGACAAGCTGATCCTAAACTTCACATGGAAATCCAAAGGACCCAGAATAGCTGAAAGAATCTTAAAAAAGTTTGAGAATGCATACCTCCTAATTTCAAAACTTACTCAAAGCTATAGTAATCAAGACAATGTGGTACTGCCATTAAAGATAGATATATAGATCAATGGAACAGAATTGAGAATCCAGAAATAAAACCGTGCATTTATGGTCAACAGATTTTCAACAAAGGTGCCAAAGTGTTATTAAAAAAACCCCACTTATATGTATATGTATGGAAATACAAAGGAACAGACAATGAACCAAGTAAAAAGGGCAGATGGGGAAAATATAGGAATATCCAGTAAGGTCCAGGTATGACCACTGAAACATCTCACAAAATAAAGTTCAGATATTGTTGATGTTAGGTCAAATTCCAACATACTGTATTTAAGTTAAGATTAGGGTTAGTTTTTAGTTTTATACATTTTTGGAAATGTGGTTAAACCTCATTTATGATGAGAAAATATTTCTGTTCATCATGTTAGAAATTAGCTCTCCCAATAGCTATCTAGACTTGATTTCTTCCTCTACCTTCAGAGAAAACTTTAAAAATTTTCTAAATATCTCATTAAAAAAGCTTCATAGGTGGGGAAAAAAGGGATTCACTGCAAATGGGCATAAAGGATCATTTTGGGGTGATGAAAATACTCTAAAACTGGATTGTAGTGAAAGTTACTACTCTGTAAATCTACTATATATCATTTAATTAAAATGGTAAGTTTTTAAAGATTGGCACCTAAGCTAACAACTGTTGCCAATCTTTTTTTTTCCTGCTTTTTCTCCCCAAATCTCCCCAGTACATAGTTGTATATTTTAGTCATGGGTCCTTCTAGTTGTGGCATGTGGGACGCTGCCTCAACGTGGCCTGACGAGCGGTGCCATGTCCACACCCAGGATCCGAACAAGTGAAACCTTTGGCTGCCGAAGCGGAGAGTGCAAACTTAACCACTTGGCCATGGGGCCAGCCCCCAAATGGGTAAGTTTTATGGTATGTACATTATGCCTTGAAAAAGCTATTAAAAATAATTCAATACCATGGGGAAAATATTTCACTTCTAATTTCTAATAGGCTTCAAGATCTACAGGATAACTGAGAAAAGGCTATGTTCTCTAATCTTTCTGATTTTACTTACCAGGTATGACTTCTGGGTAACCAATTTTCTTTCCCAACTTTTTCAATGCAGAATTTCTGTGGTCCATTGCTCCCTAAAACATATTGAAATCATCAACAGTTTGATAGCGCAGTGATTCTCAAATTGTGATCCCCAGTCTAGCAATATTACCATCATCAGGGAAGTATCATGAGGGAACTTGTTAGAATCACAAATCTACAGCCCCTCTCCCAAGCCTACTACTGATTGAATCAGAAACTCTGGGAGTGAGGCTCAGCAATCTGTTTTTTGTTAACAAGCTTCTAGGCGATTCTGATGGCTGCTAAAGTTTGAGAATCATTTTGTTAACATGTGTCCATGAGGAGAAAATGCAGTTTTATCTAGCGTTCCTTAGCCAGAATAACAGAATATTGTGATTAATAATACCTCACATAAGAACAGAAACATAAAAAGGTTAATTTTAGTTTTAAACACAATAGGGAAACTACAATCCACTGTCTTATACAATAAAACGATTTAAATATAAAATGGTTAAAACTTTATAAAATGTAAACATCCTAGTGAATTCAGTATTAACAATGCTTGTGCTTATAGGTCCTGTAGGGCATACCCTTACACACTTCACACACACACCCAATTTTTGCCTCTCATTTACCTTCTGTTGGAGATAGCTCTGAATGGTGATCTTAAAGCACTGGTTTTCTAAAAGGTCACTGCTGCTCCTTAGGAAGCATTTACCAGTGGTCACAATATTGGTAACGCTAGTGGACTTTTTAATTAGATGGGGCCAGGCACACTAAATGTTCTGCAATGTGTGGGACAGTCATACCCAAAGAATTTCCTCATGTCCCACCTGACAACCCAGTACAAATATAAATTGATAGTACTTTTGTATCTAATAGCATTGAAGTGTTTTCACAATACTTATGTGAAAAAGCTCAGTAATACCGGAAATGGTCACTATGAAAAAGAATATTTAAAATTATTAAATAATTAAGCTTGAAATTATTAAACAGTTTACTCTCTGCATGTTCTCTCTACTCATTACATTACAGCATTTCTAACCATATAGATGGAAAGTTTTGTTTAATACTGCTAATTAACATGTAACAAGAGCCTGATTGTTTTTAATAGACAGAATCAAATATTAAAATAGCAGAGAAATATGAAACGAAGGGATCTTAGTGAATTTCATTAATAAAGACTGTTTTACAAATATGTCATACTATCATCCTGAATGCTTTAGAAAATTTTACGGAATGGGAGACATCAAGTTGTAAACACTTTATGATGAAATTATTTTTAGGTTGCCTGTTGTTTAATCTTACTCTGACACTGTTCCTAAACCTCACAACTTCTTTGTAGAGTCTTACACCTAAGTTCCTGTTTTCAGCCTATTTCAACTTTCAAATGATATGGTCTCTGAGGCCTTTTTACGTGTCAGAGCCTTGGCCTGTAGTGGAATTTCATGATAGACACTACATTTTAAATTAAGATCTACGTAATTTTTCTCCACTTTGATCATCTATTATTTATTGTGGTAGTATTATCCCTACTTCATTTAGGTTATTTCCCTCTTTTTGTTATCATAATTATTTAAGTCTATTATTTCTTACCTTTTCTATCCTTTCATATTCCAGTGCTTCTTATACAGAAGGGCTTCTGATCTTTTTTTTTGAGAAGATTAGCCCTGAGCTAACATCTGCTGCCAATCTTCCTCTTTTTGCTGAGGAAGCCTGGCCCTGAGCTAACATCCGTACCCATCCTCCTCTACTTTATATGTGGGATGCCTGCCACAGCATGGCTTGCCAAGCAGTGCATGTCCACACCCGGGATCTGAACCGGTGAACTCCAGGCCGCCAAAGAGGAACGTGCACACTTAACCGCTGTGCCACCGGGCCAGCCCCCTTCTGATCTCTTAAACCCAAACCTTTTCTTTTAAATAGGAACAAGTATCTGACTACTTATTTGTGTCTTCTAACATAGTTGTTCCCAAATATACATGAATTAAAATAAATATTATTCCATTATAAATCACTTTTTAAAAATTTCTCCTTCATATTACACTTAATGCTATGTGTGTGTATTCTTTGGAGATTGTAGATACATTATTTCACATCTGCCAATTTCATTCCAGAATATTAAAGAGGCTACTGTAAATATTTATTACAAAAATGGGATGTTAGAACTGATAAAGTCAAGAACCACCTCATTAAATTATTATGTATATCACTCTTAGAACTTTCTACTCCAATACTGAGTGGAAGGTTAAACCAGATGGCCTCTAAGATTCTACAAGCCACAATCTTGCTGTCTCTGCCTCCCACAGGTATCCGTGTTGGACTGTTAGACAGCCCCACCCACCCCTAAATATTATTCCCAAGAGCAGACCTAGTTCTCATGCCTTTAATGATCAAATTTCCAGTTTAGACTGAGAAGCTTGTATCGTTTTCCTCATTTTGGTCACTACTCCTTACCTCCCCAATCCCTAACATGGTTTCTCCTTTTCAAACTAGAGAGTATTATTACAAGTTCCCCTCTCCAAAACCTTACTTAGAAGTTTTCTTAGTAACTTACTTAGAAAGTTTCTTTCTTAGAAATCATCCTTCTCTGAGACCTTTCTGGCTCACTAGATAAAAACCTCCCTTCTATATTGCTTCTGAGTAGAATATTTATTTCTCCTCTTCACCCTCTGTCTGGCCTCTCCTTTTTTTATTTATTTATTTATTTAAAGATTTTATTTTTCCTTTTTCTCCCCAAAGCCCCCCGGTACATAGTTGTATATTCTTCGTTGTGGGTCCTTCTAGTTGTGGCATGTGGGACGCTGCCTCAGCGTGGTTTGATGAGCAGTGCCATGTCCACGACCAGGATTCGAACCGACGAAACACTGGGCCGCCTGCAGCGGAGCGCGCGAACTTAACCACTCGGCCATGGGGCCAGCCCCTGGCCTCTCCTTTAAGTCTGCCTCTAGGCTACTTCTGTCTCATCTCTAAATCATATGTTTCTAACCATCAGCCCTCTAACTCTTCTCTGTGTTTTATTTCTGCATAAGCCCACCCATTCTCACAGCTTCAAATGTCACTGCTCAGATGACTCTACCTTCCCTCTCTTACCTCTAAACTCCCACTTTAATAACACCTGTAAAACTGCACCCTGCCCCCACCCCCCGAGATTTTCTACTTAGTTGTCTGGCAGGCGCCTTAAACTCAATAGTTCTAAACCACTCATTATCCTCCCCCAACATCTCCAAACCATGTTCTTTACACTTCACAACTTCTCTATTTCTCCATGTTTCATAACATGGTATTATCTTTGACACTCTTCCTTTATATCTCATCTTCTAATAAAGTCCTGTTTCTACTTATTTCTACCTTATCTAGCATTTATCCCTTCTTTTCCATATCTACTTCCAGCTCTTAAGATCAGGTTCTCATCATTGCTCCAATAATTTCTTCCTATCTCCAGGTTCTCCTTATCTTTTAATGCATGCTATACCTTGCTATCAATTCTTCCTAAAATGCAGCTTCAGCAAGGTTTCCTCCCTTCAAATAGTTTCCATAGCTTCCAATACCCTCAGAGTAATGTCCAAATTCTTTTGGTCTGGCTCTTGAACTCTTTTAAATTGGTTTTACACTGTTTTCAAAATTGCCTACTTAGTTCTTGAATTCTGACACTCTGCTTCAACTGAAGCGGGCTTAGGGATCACAACTTCTCTTCCATCTTCCTGTGGTACTTGGCATTATGTTGGTTATTCAAGTAAAACTTGAATTTACTTAATTTATTATTTAGTAAAAAATAAATATTCTCATAGTCATTCATTTCAAAACAATACAAATTTAATCAGTAACTACTATGTGACAGGCACTGTGCTAGGCACCAGAAATAAAAAGATGAAGATACAGATCTATATCTCAAGGAGCTCCAGGTATAATAGGGAAGAGTGGTAAACACATTAAAATACAGCCACACAAAAAAGATCCAAGATGGCGCCGTGAGTAGTCCTCTTTGTCTCTCCCCCTTCGAGTCTACAATTATTTGGACACTTATCGCTTGACAAAGGATATCCAGACAGCATCTCAGGACGTCTGAGATACCCACGCGACTATACATCGGAAGGCGGACAGACTTTCCTCCGGGAGGATGTGGAAATAGGTGAAAACTCTCCGACCCCGACGAGCAGCCTAGTACCCGCAAGCGGCTTTCTTCCAACGGACACCCCCAGAGGATCTACACACATCTAGGGCAGGAGCGAGCACACAACAGAGGAGCGACGGTGGAAACAGGTGACCAGAACCCTACCTAAACCCCCCGCAATTACTCCTAAACGCAGAGGGAAACTTTGGAGTTGCACACCTGAGCCCGCGGGGAGAGTCTCTCCCCGCCATTGGCGGGGAGACCCCGCCTGGTGTTCGCGGCGCCCGGAGGGTCCCAGAGAGAGTCGCTGGGGGTACGGAGGGCTCCCAGCTGCCGTTGCCCGCCCTGAGGGAGTAGGGATTGCCGGAGATCTCGGAGAGGACCGGGGCTGGGGGAAGTTTCAAAGGCCGGCTCTGCGACCCGGAGGGGAAGCGCCAGAGTTCCGCCCGGGCAGCAGACAAAACTCTCTGTCTGCCATTAGCAGAGGGGCCACGCCGAGCATTCACGGCTCCGGGAGAGGCCTGGAGAGAATCCCAGAGGGCGGGGCGACCCCCAGCTGTTGCCCGCCCCGTGGGACTAGGGATAGCCGGAGATCTCGGAGAGGACTGGGGCTGGGGGGAGTTCCAGAGACCCAGCTTCGTAGCCTAGGGGGAAACCCTACAGGCTCACAGCAGCCTTAGGGAAAGCCTCTGCACAGCACCAGTAGAAGGCACCCAGCCGCCAGCCATAAGGCTGGAAGACCCCAGGGCAAAAGCAGCATAGCTAGGTGAACTAACCACAGACTGTAGAAGATGCCAATAGCTCTCCTGCGACCCATAGAGGACAAGTGAGATTTTGTGGGTGCCGTCAGCAACGGAGAGACAAATATAAGTGATCCCACCCCTGGCCGCTGGAAAAGCCCATAACACCGTTGCAGACCCCAAGGAGAGAGCACATCTAGGTGGGCTGCAACAGTAGGCACCAGCAGCCTGAAGCCCCCCTGTGACGGCCCCCATGGCAGAGGAGGGAATCCAAAGGGCCACTGTGGCTACGAGGAGGGGCCCAGGCCCAGTTAGCAACTGCGGACAGAGTTCCTGGTTGGTGCAGTATAAACAGCTGCTCCCCTACCGCAGCAGCTGAAACAAGTGAAAGGAGCAACTAAACTCTATCTCCATGCGGAGGCACAAATCAACAACATCAAGCAATATGAAAAAATACATTAAATCTCCAGAACAGAAAGAAAGTAACAAATACACAGAAAACAATCCCAAAGAAAATGAGATATATAACCTAAATGATGATGACTTCAAAACAGCCATCATTAAAATACTCAATGAGTTAAGAGAGAATTCTGACCGACAACTCAACGAGTTCAGGAGCTATGTCACAAAAGAGTTTGATACGATAAAGAAGAACCAAACAGAAATATTGGAAATGAAGAACACAATAGAAGAGATTAAGAAAAATCTAGATGCTCTGAACAGTAGGGCCGATAATATGGAGGAAAGAATTAGCAATTTGGAAGATGGCAATGTAGAATTGCTGCAGGCAGAGGAGGAGAGAGAAGCAAGACTAAAAAGAAATGAAGAAACTCTCCGAGAATTATCAGACACAATTAGGAGATGCAACATAAGGATTATAGGTATACCAGAGGGAGAAGAGAAGGAGAAAGGGGCAGAAAGCCTATTCAAAGAAATAATGGCTGAGAACTTCCCAAATCTGGTGAGGGAGATGGATCTTCAGGTGACAGAAGCCAATAGATCTCCAAACTTTATCAATGCAAGAAGACCAACTCCACGGCATATAGTAGTGAAGCTAGCAAAAGTCAACGATAAGGAGAAAATACTAAGGACAGCCAGGCAAAAGAAACTAACCTACAAAGGAACCCCCATCAGGCTATCAGCAGATTTCTCAGCAGAAACTTTACAGGCTAGAAGAGAGTGGAATGATATATTCAAAAATCTGAAGGACAAAAATCTACAGCCGAGAATTCTCTACCCAGCGAAAATATCCTTCAAATACGATGGAGAAATAAAAACTTTCCCAGATAAACAAAAATTAAGGGAGTTCATTGCCACAAAACCTCCTCTTCAGGAAATCCTCAGGAAAACCCTCATTCCTGAAAAATCCAAAAAAGGAAAGGGGCTACAAAACCAAGAGCAGAGGAGATAAGTAGAAGGACAACAACAGAGAGTAGCAGCTCTACATCAGAACAGATTAAACCATGGGACGAGAAACAAAGGAAACCGAAGAAAACCGGAAAACAAGACACAAAATGGGAGTGGTAGGCCCCCACGTCTCAATAATCACTCTAAATGTAAACGGATTGAACTCCCCAATCAAAAGACACAGAGTGGCAGGATGGATCAAAGAACAAGATCCAACAATATGCTGCCTCCAGGAAACACACCTCAGCCCCAAAGACAAACACAGACTCAGAGTGAAGGGATGCAGAACAATACTCCAAGCTAATAATGAACAAAAGAAAGCAGGTGTCGCTATACTAATATCAGACAAGGTAGATTTCAAAGCAAAACAGATAAAGAAAGATAAAGAGGGACAGTATATAATGATAAAAGGGACTCTCCACCAAGAAGACATAACACTTATAAATATATATGCACCCAACACAGGAGCACCAAAATTTGTAAAGCAACTCTTAATAGAACTAAAAGAAGACATCAACAACAATACAATAATAGTAGGGGACCTCAACACACCATTAACACCAATGGACAGAACATCCAGACAGAAAATCAACAAGGAAATAATAGAATTAAATGAAAAATTAGACCAGATGGACTTAATAGATATATATAGAACACTTCATCCAAAAACAGCAGGATACACATTCTTCTCAAGTGCACATGGAACATTCTCAAGGATTGACCATATTTTGGGAACCAAAGCAAACATCAATAAATACAAGAGAGTTGAAATAATATCAAGCATCTTTTCTGATCATAATGCTATTAAACTAGAAATCAACTACAAGAAAAAAGCAGAGAAAGGTGCAAAAATGTGGAGACTAAACAACACGCTTCTCAACAAACAATGGATCATTGAAGAAATTAAAGAAGAAATCAAATTTTATCTGGAGACTAATGAAAATGAGAACACGACATACCAAATCATTTGGGATGCAGCAAAAGCAGTCCTAAGAGGGAAATTCATCGCAATACAGGCTCACCTCACTAAACAAGAAAAAGCTCACATAAGCAACCTCAAACGACGCCTAACAGAACTAGAAAAAGAAGAACAAACAAAGCCCAGAGTCAGTAGAAGGAGGGAAATAATAAAAATAAGAGCAGAAATAAACGATATTGAAACAAAAAAGACAATAGAAAGGATCAATGAAACAAAGAGTTGGTTCTTCGAAAGAATTAACAAAATTGACAAACCCCTACCCAGACTCACCAAGAAAAGAAGAGAGAAATCACAAATTAATAAAATTAGGAATGACAGGGGAGAAATCACAACAGATACCAATGAAATACAAGAGATCATAAGAGAATACTATGAAAAACTATATGCCAACAAACTGAACAACCTGGAAGAAATGGACAAATTCCTAGACTCCTACAATCTCCCCAAACTGAATCAGGAAGAAATGGAGAATCTGAATAGGCCAATCACAAGTAAGGAAATGGAAACGGTAATCAAAAACCTCCCCAAAAATAAGAATCCAGGACCAGACGGCTTCTCTGGAGAATTCTACCAAACATTCAAAGAAGACTTAATACCTATTCTCCTCAAACTGTTCCAGAAAATTGAGAAAGATGGAGAACTCCCTAACACATTCTATCAAGCCAACATCACTCTGATCCCCAAACCTGACAAGGACAACACAAAGAAGGAGAACTACAGGCCGATATCACTGATGAACATAGATGCAAAAATCCTCAACAAAATTTTGGCAAACCGATTACAGCAATACATCAAAAAGATTATACACCATGATCAAGTGGGATTTATACCAGGGACACAGGGATGGTTCAACATCCGCAAGTCAATCAACGTGATACACTACATCAACAAAATGAAAAACAAAAACCACATGATCATCTCAATAGATGCAGAGAAAGCATTCGACAAGATCCAACACCCATTTATGATAAAAACCCTCAGTAAAATGGGTATAGAAGGAAAGTACCTCAACATAATAAAGGCCATATATGATAGACCCAAAGCCAACATCATACTCAATGGACAAAAACTGAAAGCCATCCCACTGAGGACAGGAACAAGACAAGGGTGCCCACTTTCACCACTCCTATTCAACATAGTACTGGAGGTGCTGGCCAGAGCAATTCGGCAGGAAAAAGAAATAAAAGGAATCCAAATAGGTAACGAAGAAGTAAAACTCTCGTTGTTTGCAGACGACATGATCTTATATATAGAAAACCCCAAAGAATCCACAGAAAAACTATTAGAAATAATCAACAACTACAGCAAAGTAGCAGGGTATAAAATTAACGTGCATAAATCAGTAGCATTTCTATACATTAACAATGAACTAACAGAAAAAGAACTCAAGAACTCAATCCCATTCACAATCGCAACGAAAAGAATAAAATGCCTTGGGATAAACTTAACCAAGGAAGTGAAGGATCTATACAATGAAAACTACAAGACTTTCTTGAAAGAAATTGACGATGACATAAAGAGATGGAAAGACATTCCTTGCACATGGATTGGAAGAATAAACATAGTTAAAATGTCCATACTACCTAAAGCAATATACAGATTCAATGCTATCCCAATCAGAATCCCAAGAACATTCTTCACAGAAATTGAACAAACAATCCTAAAATTCATATGGGGCAACAAAAGACCGCAAATTGCTAAAGCAATCCTGAGCAAGAAAAACAAAGCCGGCGGAATCACAATCCCCGATTTCAAAACATACTACAAAGCTACAGTGATCAAAACAGCATGGTACTGGTACAAAAACAGGTCCACAGATCAATGGAACAGAATTGAAAGCCCAGAGATAAAACCACACATCTATGGACAGCTAATCTTCGATAAAGGAGCAGAGGGCCTACAATGGAGAAAAGAAAGTCTCTTCAACAAATGGTGCTGGGAAAACTGGACAGCCACATGCAAAAGATTGAAAATTGACCAGTCTTTTTCACCACACACCAAAATAAACTCAAAATGGATCAAAAACCTAAAGATTAGGCCTGAGACAATAAGTCTTTTGGAAGAAAATATAGGCAGTACACTCTTTGACATCAGTTTCAAAAGAATCTTTTCGGACACTGTAACTCCTCAGTTGAGGGAAACAATAGAAAGAATAAACAAATGGGACTTCATCAGACTAAAGAGCTTCTTCAAGGCAAGGGAAAACAGGATTGAAACAAAAAAACAGCTCACTAATTGGGAAAAAATATTTACAAGCCACTTATCTGACAAAGGGTTAATCTCCATAATATACAAAGAACTCACACTGCTTAACAACAAAAAAACAAACAACCCGATCAAAAAATGGGCAGAGGACATGAACAGACATTTCTCAAAAGAAGATATGAATATGGCCAATAGACACATGAAAAGATGTTCATCATTGCTAATCATCAGGGAAATGCAAATCAAAACTACACTAAGATATCACCTTACACCCGTTAGATTGGCAAAACATCCAAAACCAAGAGTGACAAATGTTGGAGAGGTTGGGGAGAAAAAGGAACCCTCATACACTGTTGGTGGGAATGCAAACTGGTACAGCCACTATGGAAAACAGTATGGAGACTTCTCAAAAAGTTAAAAATAGAAATACCCTATGACCCAGCCATCCCATTACTGGCTATCTATCCTAAGAACCTGATATCAGAAATCTCAAGAGTCCGTTGCACCCCTATGTTCATCGCAGCATTATTTACAATAGCCAAGACGTGGAACCAGCCTACATGCCCAGAAACTGATGATTGGATAAAGAAGATGTGGTATATATACACAATGGAATACTACTCAGCCATAAAAAAAGACAAAATTGGCCCATTCACAACAACGTGGATGGACCTCGAGGGTATTATGTTAAGCGAAATAAGCCAGTCAGAGAAAGACGAACTCTATATGACTCCACTCATAGGTGGAAATTAGTATATTGATAAGGAGATCTGATCGGTGGTTACCAGGGAAAAGGGGGGGTGGGGGGAGGGCACAGAGGGGGAAGTGGTGTACCCACAACATGACTAACAAAAATGTACAACTGAAATCTCACAAGGTTGTAATCTATCATAACATTAATAAAAAAAAAAAAAAGAAAAAAAAAATCTTAAAAAAAAAGAAAATACAGCCACACATCACGTAACTACAGGGATATGATCTGAGAAAAGCATCGTTAGGCGATTTTGTTGTTGAGTGAACATTCACAGGACGTACTTACACACGCCTAGATGGTACAGCCTACTACACACCTAGGCTACATGGTACTAATCTTACTGGACCACTGTCATATATGCAGCCTTTGTTGACCAAAATGTCATTATGCAGACATGATTGTATAGTATAAGACAACTAATAGTGCCTGGCTTGTAGGAGACACTAAAATGTTTGCCAAATGACTAAATGAATAAACAGATTTACTAAGAAGACCGTTAGCCTACTGAGTTAAAATGTGGGGTCTAGGGGCCAGCCTGGTGGCACAGTGGTTAAGTTCGCACGTTCCGCTTCTCAGTGGCCCAGAGTTCGCCGGTTCAGGGGACAACCTGGGTGCGGACATGGCACCGCTTGGCAAGCCATGCTGTGGTAGGCATCCCACATATAAAGTAGAGGAAGATGGGCACAGATGTTAGCTCAGGGCCAGGCTTCCTCAGCAAAAAAGAGGAGGACTGGCAGTAGTTAGCTCAGAGCTAATCTTCCTTAAAAAAAAAAAAAATGTGGGGTCTATCCTAAGGGTTAAAAATTTCTAGATGTAAGGACTACCAAAGTGATTTCAAAGTTTACACAAATCCAGGTAAACTGTGACTAGTTAAAAAAAATGCCTATACTTTTCTTTGTTATATCTGATAAGTTGTATATACACTGATGTAACAGCAGTGTGATAAACAATTTTCTGTATAGGAAAAGTGATCCTGTATACATACCCATGAGGTCAGCAAATCCTCCAACGGGCAATCGGCAGGTTCCAGTAACAAACTGCAGAAGTCTCATTCTCTTCTCATTATCGATTTCTTTAACAAACTGTTAAAGGCACATTTAAAGAGATATATAGATCACAGGTTATGTTTAACATACTAAACAAGAAAGAAAAACAATCATTTCAAATCTGAAACCAACTCCTAGTGTCAGATGCACTAGATAATGACTGTGCTTACCACCGTAGATGGAGGAGCTTCTCCATGTTTGTTAAAAAGTCCCACCAATCTTCTCCTATATAAATCTTAGGACCACATCCTTATAGGAAGATAGCAAAAGAAGGTTGCCTTGGGCCTAAGAGCTCCCTACTTCTAGGGCAGCCCCTCCTCTCTCCCCCCGAGATCTGCCTGTCTTATAGGATATTCTTGTGGTTACATAGGACACACAGCTTGACTCAGTATAGACTTTTTGGTTTTATGAACAAATGAAATCAAGCTCACAGAATTCTGATCCAGATGTATCTCGATAACCTCCTCCTCTCGATGTTCTTGAGGTTTTGGTGTAGCTTTGCATTGCCAATATTATGTGACTTTTAACTCCTCCAACTCTGACTCAAAACATTAGGTTTCTGGAGTATGCTTTATAGCCTGTAGCACAAGTATTTTGGCTCAGCCAAATTTAAAAAAAAAAAATTTTTTTTTTTAAAGGAAGATTAGCCCTGAGCTAACGTCTGCTGCCAATCCTCCTCTTTTTGCTGAGGAAGACTGGCCCTGAGCTTGCATCCGTGCCCATCTTCCTCTACTTTATATGTGGGACGCCTGCCACAGCATGGCTTGCCAAGCGGTGCCATGACTGCACTCGGGATCCGAACCGGCGAACCCTGGGCCACTGAAGCAGAATGTGCACACTTAACAGCTGTGCCACCAGGCCAGCCCTCAGCCAAATATTTTTTTGTAAAGAATAACTTTCATCCTATTGTACTACTATTAAGTATTTTTAAATGCTAATCCTATTTGTTACAAGAAGCTCAGTTCAATAGCTGACATTTAACAAGTTTTTTATTTTTTTGCTGTGGTAAAATATATAAAACATAAAAATTTTAAGTATATAATTCAATGGCATTAAGTATATTCACAGTATTGTGTAACCATTATCTCTATTTCCAGAATTTTTTTAGTATCCCAAACAAATACTCTGCATGCATTAAACTTATTCCTTACTTCTCCCTCTCCGCAGCCCCTGGTCACCTCTATTCTACTTTCCGTCTCTGTGAATTTGCCTGTTCTAGATACCTCATTAAGTGGAATCACAATATCTCTCCTTTTGTGACTGGCTTATTTCACTTAGAGTAATATCCTCAAGGTTCATCCATGTTATATAGCCTATGTCCTTTTTAAGGCTGGATAATATTCCACTGTATATATATACCAATTTTTTTTATCCATTCATCTACTGATGAACACTTAGGTTGCTTTCACCTTTTGGCTATTATGAATAATGCTATTATGAACATAGGTATACAAGTATCTGTTTGAGCCCCTGCCTTCAGTTCTTTTGGGTATACCTAGGAGTTGAATTGCTGGGTCATATGTTAATTCTATGGTTAACTTTTTGAGGAACCACCAACTGTTTTCCACAGTGGTGCACCATTTCATATTCCCACCAGCAATGTAAGAGAGCTCCAATTTCTCCACATGCTCACCAAGAATGATTATTTTCTGTTTTTTGATAATAGCCACCCTAATGGGTGTGAAATGGTATCTCATAGTGGTTTTGATTTCCACTTCCCTAATGATTAGTGATATTGAGCATGTTTTCACGTGCTCTATAGCAGACATTTTTTGAAGAGACACCATTATGATTCCAATCCACATCTCTCTCTTGAGTTTTGCCTTCTGAACATTATGTAATTCCTAATGAGGTCTGAATGATGAAAACCATACTTTAGATAGTTCTATAACATTCCAAAAGCATTTGGATCCAATGCAGGGGAATCTTAATCATCTGGAGTTGTCTCATACTCTGGGCAACGGTATAAGGTGTGTGTTGCTTACTTGGCAATAGTCTTAAAAGAATGCTGTTATAATCTGTATTCATCATAATGCATAGGATAGAATGAGGAGCCTGAACACACTGGTACATTTTGTTCTGTGACTCATTTCCATATGTGGTAAGCAATTTCTGAAATGTTATGGTATGTCTGCCAATAGAAATAAATTGAGACAAACCTGCCAAAACCACATGATTTGCTTGCTTGTCCTAGTGTAATGACGGTAGATTGCATGTCTTTGCCAGTCATTCAGATCAATCTCTTGCATTCCACATAATAGGACCTTTAGGGATGAAAAAGACAAATGATTTCTTTAGGTAACAGTACAAGCTGTATAAAAATGCTAGACACGGGTAAGAAAAGACTAATATTAAACAACTTTCAAAAAACACATTAATCAAGAGGCTTTGTTTATAAACTATGTATCAAGAATTATATCTACATTACTTGTGAAGGTTGAGTTTCCATGTACGGTGTCATATATACATATTCCAGTAAATAACTCACTCATTGTAAAGAGGTGCTGATAGTAATACTTTTTTTTGGTAATATCTTTATATATTTGGATAAATTATGGACTTTCTTTAAACTATTTGGGATGCTTCAAAAGATCCTGCCAGCATTAAAAAAAACTATTGCCACTGGAAAAATGGGAAAGTGAGTTGCAAGCAGACACCTGAAGGTATTATTTACCAGCATGCTGCAGAGGAAAGAAGAAAAACTCATTACCTCTAATTCCTTTGCATCAAAGTATTGCAAATACTGCTGGGGAAGAATTTCATTAAAGCCCTCAAAAAAAGCTTGTGTCTGTTCTTCAACACCTCGAGACAACCTCCATTCAGCTACCATTCTGGTAAATAAATATAAAAAAGCTATCAGGAAGTTTAGATTTTACCTTTAAATTCTGAGTGTAAAAATAATTTTTAAAAACTTTATTATTATGAAAACCTTCAAATATATATAAAGGTAGACTATAAGGAACCCCATGTACAGACATCCCAGCTTCAACCCAACACCAATCTTATTTCATTATGCCCCTAACCCATCCCCTAGAAATCATATAATTTAATTTTAAACATAAGTATTTCAGTATATCTCTCTACAAGATTAGGTCTCTCTTTAAAAACATAACCACAATTCTCTTATCACACAAAAAAAGTGAACAATAATTCCCTTATATCAAATATTTGGTGCTCAAACTCTACTCATTCACACAATCTTTTTTAACATATTGCTTGAATCAGAATCTAAAAAAGGTTCATATGATGCAAGTCTCTTAAAATTCTTTTAACTTACAGGTTTCTCCCTTGCAATTTTCTTTTAATGAAAATTTTCCTCAACTGAGTATTCTAGATTTCAGCTTTGACTTTCTTCTAATCTTTATCTATATACGTACATATTAACAGTTAAAATCACAAATATAAACTGTTTTTTCCATTTTACTACAGAATCTTTACTTTTTAGCAATTTTAACAAGCAAACAAATATGTGTATTTTAGACATCTGATTACTTGATGACAACTTAAGACAACTAAAGTCCTAAAGTTTATTGAAAACTGAAATTTTGGAAAATGGCAGTACAGGTTGTATTGGACTAATCTTCCTGCTGACTAGAATTATAAACTCTGGGCAAATTATAAAAAACAAATGTTTGAAGGCATCAGACAAAAACAAGGCAGGCAGAAACTGGTGGGGATGAGCTTCCTGAAGGAGGCTGGCTGGAGCAGATCCACATTTAACAGGCTTTTTCCTTGAGGGCAGTTCCCAGTTTACACGGAGCACAGGGGAATGGAGCTCAAACGGAAGCAACAGCCTTATTGTGCTGATGAGACATGAGGTTAGGAGCCTGAAGCTGCCAAAAGTGCTATGGAAAAGTCCCAGAAAGAAAGAAGACAAAGAGAGGGAGGCTCCAAAATATGCACAGAAATTTACTTCAAAGCCTTAGCTGACCCCTAAAACACATGTGCAGGATGATGAGACTCCAAGGAACCCCGTGCAAAGCAACAACTGCAAAGCTAAAGATCTAAGAAGAAATTTCAGCAGCTACCTAGTGCCAGATAGACAGAATTTAAGAGTTTATATCTGTATCTGACAAAGTTATGTGGTAAATACCTTGGGCTTTCCAAGGTATTTGTAAGGAGTAAGGACCATGTTCCAAGAATGAAGGTTATGTTTAGGATTAAAGGCAAAATGGAAATAGACCAGCTCTGGCAAGCTTCCACAGATCAGTGTGATCTGTCCTTAATTTAACCACCTGTCAAAACAAAACTCAATATTCTTCAGAGGAAGAAAAAAGAATCCAGAGTCTCTACCATGTATCATCCACAATAAAAAATGACTACATATGCAAAAAAGCAGGAAAATGTGACCTATAATCAAGAGAAAAACGTCTATAGAATAAGGGCCACAGATGGCCCAATGTTGAAGTCAGCAAAGACTTTAAAAAACTTATTAAAAATGTGTTAAAGAATTTATAGGACAAGATGGACAAATTGGGTAAAGAGATGGAGATTCTCAGCAGACAAATTCTTAAAAGAACCAAATGGAAATTACAGAATATTCGAAATGAAAATTTCATTGGATAGGCTTAACAGTAGTGAATTCAAAGGCAGATCAATCAAAATGATCCAAACTGAAGGATAGAGAAAAAGATAAAAAGTATATAAAGCATCTGAGAACCATGGGATATCAAAGGTTAAATATACATGTAACTGAAGTCTCTGAAGTATGTAGAGAGGGAATGAAGCAGAAGGAACATCCATAGAGACAAAGCCCCCAAATTTTCCACAATTGCTGAAATGGCATCAATCACAGATACAAGAAGCTCAGCAAATGCCAAGCAGGATAAATATAAAAGCAATTACAATTAGGTACATCAGAGTCAAAATGCTAAAAACCAAAGTTAAAGAGAAAATCTTTTAAAAGTCACAGAAAAAAACCATACATTTCATTCAGAAACAATGTCTCACATCATCAAAAACAATAGAGGCCAACAATGGAATGATGTTATTGACAGAAAGCACTAAAAAGAATCTAAATCTAGCGAAAATATCCTTCAAAACTGAAGGTGACATAAAGATGTTTTCAGATAAATGCTGAGAGAATTTACTGCCAGCAGGTGCACACTAAGAGAAATGATAAAGGAAGTTTTTAAAGCTGAAGGGAAACGATCCCAGATGGAAAAATGGATCTGTGGGAAGAAATGAAGAGAACCAGAAATGGTAATGCGAATAAATATTAAAGACTATTTTTTCTTTTTCTTAATTTCTTTATAAATCTATCAATTGCTTGAAGCAAGAATAATAATAAGGTATTATGTGGCTTATAAGATAAGAAATAAAATGACATTAATAGCAGAAATGGCTGAAGAGAGATAAATGGAATTATGCTATTATGAGCTTCTTATATTGTATAAGTAGTAGAATATTATATTATATAACATTAATATATTAACTATAAGCGATAAGTTAAGGATGCATACAATTATAATCATTAGAGCAGTCACTAAAGAAATTAAAGAGGTATAGCTAAAAAAAACCTAGAAGAGATTAAAAAAAGAAGACTAAAAATCACTCTTTTAATTCAAAAGAATGCAGGAAAGGAGGAACAAAGGAAATTGGGAAAAATAAGAAACAAATAAGGTGACAGACTTAGGTCCTACCATATCAGTAATAATATTAAATGTAAATGTACTAAACACTGCAATTAAAAAGTAAAGATTATCAGACTGGATAAAAATAATAAGATCCAAGACTATGCTGCTTATAAGAAACACACTTTAAATACAAAGACACAGGACTGAAAGTAAAGGATAGAGGAAGATATACCATGGAAATACTAATCACAAGAAAGCTGGAGCAGCTATATTACTAAGAGGTAAAAATAGAAAAGCAGGCAAGAGACCCAGAAACTGGAACTCAAGAAGCAGCAGATAGTGAAATCTCACCCTGATCTGACAGAATTGGTGTTGAGAATATGTGAATGAACTACTAACTCCTGAGACTAAAAGTATGAACCAATGCAAAACATAACAGAGGTACACTACAAACCATCATTTTAAAAAAGTACATTAAAAAATACTTATATTTTACCTGATCTTACAATATTCCCCATGAAAAAGATCTGCATATAAATTTTTCTTTTCAATGACATGGTGTTACATGGCATAGTAGTTATAGAACTGGTATTTAAAAGAGTGATCTAGCACTACTTCTACCCTTAAAACTCCCACTTTTGCATAGAAAGTGAAAGTTCCGTATAAGAGAAATTTTTTTCCATCACTTGATAAACTTTTAAAATTCTGGTAAAATTGAAAACATACCAGAAAGAGGGTATAAAACCCATTAGCACCCACTAGACTAATTGTTTGTAAGATTTAGTTTGAAATAACCTGTAGGATAGTCCCTCCATCCTGCTGCCTCCACAAGAATCTATCCCACCTCTCACTGTTTTGTTGCCAGACTTGTTGAAAGAGAAATTTAGATTGACTGTCTACTGAATTTAGTCCTTAATTTATTGTAATCTGGCTTCTACATCAACCACTTGACTGTAGTTCTAACTGTTCTCTTTAGGGTTATTATAACTTATTAGCCTCCACATCTTCTAAAGATTCCCCATGTTCTTTGGCTTCTGTAACGCAGGACACGGCAGAACAGGATATCAACTCTGTGCTGCCTGACAACACAGCACCATACACCATGGCTACTCTTCCCTATTTACTATTTGTGACTTGTGTTTTCCAGTCTCCATATTTCTGCTTAAAACTCTTGCTCTCATTTCTGCACAACTGAATTCTCCCCAACCTTCAAAGCTCAACTTAAATATTATCAGCTACTTACTCCATGATTACAACTAGATGAAACGATGTCTCCCTCCTTTGACTTCCCAAAGCATTTTCCCTGTTCCTCAACACACTTATAAGGTAGAAAGTGATCAATCATGCCCTTATTAATACATAATCAGTTTTTATAGTAATTAGTAAGAAGGCAATTTTTTTTTTAAATACTATCCACTAGTATTACTAGGTGATTATCAACATGCTGTAGTCCAACAGAAAGGCTAAACTATGTCAAAAGGAGCATTCTCTCTCACCTGATATATTCCTCTTTATTTTCTTCTGTTACAAGAATATTGCCGCCATTGGGTTTCAAATCATGACTCTTGATTTCACCTAAAATTTCTTTATCAACAGAGAAGTACATTTCCAAACCACATTCCTCAATATTGTTTTCTCTGCACAAATGAAATTAACACTATTGGTTACACTAATTCAATCATATAAAAGTTTTTAACTGAAGGACTACGTTCTTAATTACTATTAAACTACAAAATCAAAATAATAAGAAAACTGGAAGATTATGCTCCAAAGTTGTCATATTTTTGCCTAAGATCTTGGGTGTATTTCTGTAAGATTTATCATACTGAATAATGAGAGAGGTTTAACATAGACCATTTAAATTCAATAAACCAATTACATGCTTACAGTTTGGATAAGTTACCAATACTATAACGAAAGCACATAGACTATATTTTGATAAATTAAATGGAAACAAACTTACTTAACCCAGATGAGAGAATTGTAAAATTCTGGATCAATAGATTCTAAATCCTTTAGTCCAACTGGTTTGTTCAAGATACGCTTATAGAATGGCAAAGAAAAACCTGTGTCAATGAATTTCCCATGGAACAGAGCCTATGCAAGAAGAAAATAATACCATTTAAGATAATTTTATTATAATAGTCGTATTTCAGAATGTTACATGAGTTCTTCATTAAAAAAAGGCTCCCTGGTCATATGATCTATTATGGTACATTTCTGGGAAAAGGGCAAATATAACAAACCCAATCTTAGAAATGTCTCAGTGATGAGAAAATTTCAAATGAGAAAGTTAAAGAAACAATGCTTTAGTGTTGCTGAATTAGTGAAGTAAACACAGTTCCCCACCTGCACTTACCATGGCAATAAACCTGCCAATAAAACGAAAATATTTCAGGTGATCTGGATTGATGTAAGAAGCTGGGTTTATCTGCAAGCAGTAGTTATCCTTCCCTGCATATTCAAACAGGCAATACATTGGGTTCAACACCTCATGTGACAAAAGAAAGAACCATTCTCTGAAATCAAAAGAAAATTTAGGGTAAAAAATCTTGTAAGTAACCATGACAACAAATCAAAGAGCAGTGCTACAAAGTTCTCAGGAATCTACACTCTTCAGCTGGTGATAGTTTTCTAATCCCATGTGGATTTTTACTGCTTCTTTTCAAACTGATATCTATTTTATAGAGATGATATTTACACACTGCTTATAATTATATTTCAAGGAATCTAAGACATCATTGACTTTGATGAACCACTGACAAAATTTTTTCCAATTATGATACAATCCCAATTTCATAGATATTAAAATAAGAAAATGGTAGTCTTAGAATCAATGAAATACTATACATAGGCAAGCTTAAAATTCACTATTAACCCATGAGGTTAGAGCAGCTAAAACGAATCTAATATTATTACATCTATTACTAAGCCCCACAGTGATCCTGATCGAGTGCCACTGCTCCTAAATCTTAGATAAATATGAAAAACCTTCCAATTTCACAGAGGCAATAAAACACTTAATTCAAGCTACTCATTCATTAGAAAAATGCTCCGAGAAGCTCTAATTCAAATGCTGTGAAAACACCAACCAATATTAATATAAGATTATGGTTACTATGTAACAAGGGTGGGTCTGGTAGAACAGCAGGCAGAGAGCATCTGGAGCAGTACATGTGATCTCAGCTGTGTCCGTGATTTCTTTTCCTATTAGTTCATGGCCTCTGGTGGTAATGCTGCTTATACTTTAATACTGCCAGTTGATTTTCTAATTAAGAATGAATGACTCCTTCTTCCTCAATTATCTTTAACTTGTAAAAAATTAAATGTTTCTATACATATTTATTATTTACCTGTGATTACTTCATACATTTTGAAATATGAACTTTGAAATACAACATAAGTAAAACCTACTAAAACGTAGCCACTGATTAGTATGCAAAGACTCAGGGTCTCAATTAAGTCATGAATAAATAGTATTTCGACTCTTCACAATAATCCTAGAAAAGCAGATATGACTATTCTTATTTTACAGATGAAGATATTTGCCCCAGTTTGTACTACTCAGTGCAGAAAAAGGATTCAAATGCATCTTGACTCCAAAGTCCTTGCCTTTCCATACTTCCACTGCTATGTAAACTTTTAACCTGATATGATATATTGTTATGGAATAAGCAAAGCAATTTCTTGCTTGAGTCTATCTTCTAGGGTTTGATTAGAAGCTCCAATATTAAGAAAGCAGAATTAAAAATTTCACCGCCTATTGTATACAGCCTTCTGTATCCTCAAACAGATATATTAATCGCAGTTGGGAAATGAATGACTATTATCCGTATCAGTAATCTGTGATGGGGAAAATGACCTGATCACTGTAGGGCCTTATATGCATTGTGGAACAGACATTAGGTGGTGGATTAAATACTGGCTTCTGGTTTGATGATGCAAAGCTTGCAACCAGGCTCTTTAAATTAGTTATGTGTCTTAACCTCATTATTACCTGTAAAATTCTATCTCACAGGTTTATCCTAAGGATTAAACGAGTGATGTGGGTGAAGTCCAATTAGCAGAACCTTAGAGAAAAAGTGTGGGATTAATGTTTATTGAAATTCTGTAGATGCAGCATAATAAAGGTACAATAATTTGCTACATTTCATTTTCCTGAAATAATAAGATTGAGAAAATAATACTTGCAAGCAAAGTGTAATGATACCTTTGGAGGAAAGGTACTAAGTTGTGAGTATTCATATTATCACTACCTTGCTACACCTCCATAATCTAAACCTTCTTCTCCTGGAAAAATCACCCACAAACGTCTTCGCAGATCTTGGGGACTGAAGCTCATTATCTACAAAACAATAAAGTAAAAGAATTGGTAAAAGCAGTTGTTGAAATACCAAACTACCACTTCCAGGTTTGAAATCTCCTTCATTATAGGTAACTTAAATTCTCCATAACACAGAATGGTGTTTGTTGTCTAGTCAACACCAAACATACAGAAAATACATGAAAGTTTCATAATATTTTATATATTATACGTATCTATATTTCTATATACTTTATACATATATAATTTTCTTTTAAACAATCCTACTATTGACATAAAGTTGGTTCTCTCACTTGCTTAGAGCAGAGTTAATTGTGAGCATAGTTAGAGGTTATATCCCTTTTTTTGGTTTGGTTTTGGTTTTGTTTGGGTAGGTTTGTGTTTGTTTTACAGCCAAAAGATACACTTAATAGCTACTTGGCTAACTTGGAAATGAAAACCAGTGGCTGCAGAGAGAATGTACTTAACTTTGGAAACTCATTTCTCAGTTGAAACCTATAAATACCTGGAAAAACTACTCAAATTTTGCATCCTACTACAGTGGTTAATAAGATCATCTTCATATTTGAAGGACAGTACCATTATTGACCTACAATGGATAGGTCGTTTGGGTTCTTGCTTTGTAAAACTATTTAATTACTTTCCTGAAATTGGGCCAGTGGAACATTACAAATATTAATTACTCTTAGGAAAAAAACGACAGGGCCTGATGAGAGAGAAGTTCATACAATGCCTCTATTTCATGAAATGGTAAGACTGAATTCTTACATTTAAATATCCAGAGAGGCTCAGTAAGTAACCTGCTTATGCCAGGGCTCTCTTAGTTCCCACCAAACATGTATATCACTTTCATGAATTCATATCCCACTCAAACAAGAAAATCCCAGATATAATAAAAAATTCAATGCTTACAACAAAATATTCTACAAATACTATAGGCTAGATATATAGCAATGCAAACGAGAGACGTTACAGGTTAAAAATTTTTGTTTGTTTGTTTCTTGTTCCCTCTGGCTATTCCTTGTCGCTGTGCTTGCTCTGGAAACCCTAGGCCGTCCCTGATCTCTCTTGCTGTTCCCCCTAAACTGAGACTGTTCCCTTAAGAAGTTCTGGTTGTTCCTTTGCCCTGTGTCTGATACCTGGGGATTCACTGTTCCCTGGAAAAAAATCTTTAAATAATATCCTTTAACAAATGTCTACTATGAAGGAAAAAAAACAAATTTTTCTCCTGCAATTTCTCCCATAAATAGTTGTGCTATGTTAACAAAAACACTTACTACCCAAAACAACTTTATCCAACAGTTATGAAGAAAATCTGATACTAATTTTGCTATCAGATTTGTCACTCTTCAAAGCAATCAAATTTTTCTCAAGATTTTATTCCACACTTATTTGATGGATGTCAAATCTAGATGACAATTTTAAACAACTGTTTTAGTACCATCTGGTCTGTCATTCTGCAAAAACCTTTAGGTTTCAAAGTCAAAAGATAAAGGGACATTTAATCACGTTTTGCATCTTTTCACAGCACTACTACTTGCAAGCTATGTTCAAAGAAACTGGTCCACCAGTGACTACACAGTGGTTATGAATATGAAAATTAGAAATAGGTAACGACTAGGGTGGGGAATGGCCTTGGAGGCTTACATCAGATCAAGGGAATGACTCATAATTCTCTAAATGGCCTTAGTCAAGCTCTGCTGCTAAAAAGCTATCTGCTCCTACTTAGCAGGATGCCAACTGGCTTTTCCCTTCAATGTTAATAACTGAGGTTCCATTAGGAAACGAACATAACTGTTTTTGAAAGCAAGTAGCCAGCTACGTCAACTATCTCAGACAATCTCTTTTCCCTTTGCATTCAGTTTGGCACTTTTTGAAGCTGTAGCTACCACAATTATTGTAGGGACTTTATAATAAAGACAATAAAACAAGGACTAACTGGATGTTTTCATTTTAAGACATTTTTTCACTGGTCATTTTAATCTTCCCTATAACAAAATTAGTTAACATTTAGTTGCAGTTGATTGGTAAATAAAGTTGCAAAATAAAGGTAAGCAGTAAATTAACTCAGGTTCTGAGGACAACTAGAAAAACTGGTTGACTATTTCTGAAAACATATCTTGTTTTAGATATTGTCACCAATGACCAATTACGTTCTTTCCTACATAATTTTTTTTTAATTATAGGAGTAACATATACTCATTGTAAAAATGTAAGTAATACAGAAGTATAAAAGTCTTCCCCTCTCCTCTTCTACCCATCCAACGTTCATATGGATATTTCTAGACTCTTGTCTACCAAAAGCATATTTTCTTACTTAAATATCTATTTCAAATCAAACACTTAGCTTAGAAATGGAAACCTGAAACTCACTAATCAGTTTAAGTTACTCTGACACTTCAAAAGCACAAAATACACACATACAAAAGTACACATACAAAACTATCTCCACGTTCCTAAATTTTAAGTACTAAGGTAGCTGGCATGAGATTAGACTTAAAAATTCAAGGACTCCAACTCAAAAAGTTCCAAACTATTTAGATTAAACTGCCAGCACCAAAAGGTGGTTTTAGATTGGCAGCCAGGAGGCAAACTATTGAGTGGATGAAACAATACCTGCTGAAAGGAATCCTCAAACAATGTTTTTCTTGTCACTGTAATCTTTATGTGCTGTGGCATGGTCAGTTGCTGAAATACAAGAATGACTTAAGTCAACTCTCACCATTAAAATGGCCTATCAAGAAACCAAAAAAGTAAAGTTTTATTTACTTTAATCTTTGCTTACAGAAACAAGTGGACTATGAATATGAATTTATATTCAATAATGTTTAACCATGCATTTGTGAGCATTCATGATAATTATAGATCATTTGATATATAAGATCAATTATAGATAATTTGAAATATAAGAAAGAGAAGAAAACAAGATTTTATATGCACAGTGCTTACTTAATGAGTCAACTCAATCTTTACTTAATTTATTTTCAAAAAGCTTATTCAAATTCTTTTTGCTGCCTAGGCCCAGTTAATTACAGGAGTTTGAAATTTAAAAAATATTCATCTTAGTAACACTGTGACTAGTGCATTCATTTTATTTATTACCCATAAAGAAATCATTAATTCAGTAAATATTTATACATCAAAAGTACTTGATCACATCTGGGAAAAATACTCTGAATATAATCATATATATGTATGTATCTATCAAAGTGATACATATATATATGTATTTATCAAAGTCATTTATATCAAATGCCACATAAAACAGGCTGGTTACAATTTATACATCAGAAAATGTTTTAACTCATTTGTTTGAAGAGTTGTGCAATTTGAAAGTAATGGGTATTAGAAAGAGTAGCAATATTTTCTTATCCAAATGGTTTGAAAATTATTCTTTTAGACAACTGAAGCCACAAATTATCTGATAAATCTATTTCTTTGCCCTAAAAGTAGGCGAGATTCCAATGCTTCCCATTTTAGCTGTTTTTCTATGGGTTATTTTCACAACCACTGACTGTGTAATATAAGCAACAAACAAAGGAAAGGGAGTACAGAAATACAGTCCTGATACTAACCTGACACCAGAACCGGAAATACTGAACCTTTGCCTTGAAGTCTCGTACATAGGCTATCTGGGGTCCATTGTCTCTAAGGAAGAATGTTAATATGACATATACAGCTGCATGTAAGATAAAATATTGAAGGAAAGCAAAATACCACACCCCCTCAGTACTTTACAGTCAAATAGAAAAATATCCTAGTACAGTAGACTCCTTAATACCACTTTAAAAAAATATATATTTCCCAAGACTATTTTTAAGGAAGAGACAGAAATAAAATTTGGCCTTTTTAAAGCCATTGTTGTATGATTTTCTCTTATATAAACCAAATCAGTCTAACAGGGCTGGGTAAAGGAGGTTTTATCTGAGAATGTTGTCTAGCCTCAAATCAATTCTCTCTTTCTCTCCCCCTCTGTCTCTCTCTCTCTCTCTTAAATTAGACTTGATATTTACCTGGGCAGACAGCTATCTTGGATAAAGATTACATTTCAAAGTGTGGCTGTGTGACTTAACTCTGGCTAATGAGCTGTAAGTGGAAGTGCTGTATAGGACTTCCAGGAAGGCTCTTTTATAGAGAGCTGACATAGCTGAAAAGAGATTTTTTTCTCTTTCCAATTTGCTCTTCCTCCATATTCCAGCCTGAAGTGTGACTATTATAGCTGAAGTTTCATCAGTTATCACAAACTATGATGTGACCTTGAGGTCTGGGCTGGTAGACAGAAAGAAAGAAGTCTAGATCACGGATGCCACCATAAGCCTTTCAAGCTAGCCCTGAACTTCATATCACTGAATTATGTGCTTTTTCTTCTAGATTATTTTTAATTTCATTTTTTAAATGTATAAAGTAGAAATATAATTGATTCTGTTTCTGGCAACACTGTTAAATTCACTTACTAGTTCTAGTAGTTTTTTCTAGATTCCATATGATTTTCTATACATATAACTATATTATCTGTGTGGAAAAAAAGACAGTTTTATTTCTTCCTTTCCAATCTATATATCTCTTATTTCTTTCTCTTATCTCTTCGGACTAACAATACAATGTTGAAAGGAAGTAGTGACAGTAGATATCCTTGTCTTGTTCTTGAGGTATTTCATCGTTAAGTATTGATGTTGGTTTGTAAGTCTTTCATAAATACTATTTTTCAGGTAAGAAAGTTTCCAAGGTAGCTGAGAGTTTATCATAAACTCGCATTGTATTTTGTCAAGTGCTTTCTTTTCTTGAGGAAGATTAGCCCTGAGCTAACATCCACTGCCAATCCTCCTCTTTTTGCTGAAGAAGATTGGCCCTGAGCTAACATCTGTGCCCATCTTCCTCTACTTTACATGTGGGACACCTGCCATAGCATGGCCTGATAAGCAGTGCACAGGTCTGTGCCCAGGATCCGAACTGGCAAACCCCGGCTGCCAAAGTGGACTGCAAGAACCTAACTGTTACGCCAATAGGCCAACCCCTTGTCAAGTGCTTTCTTGAAATGATCATGATTTATTGCCTTTAATCTGTTAATATGGTGAATTACATTGATGGATTTTTGTATATTAAACCAATCTTGCATTCCTGGGATAAACTCCACATGATGATAGTATAATATCCATTTCATATCTTGGATTTAATTTGCCACTGTTTTGTTAAAGATTTTTACACCTATGTTCATAGAAATATTAGTCAATAAGTTTCTTCTACTTTTCTTGTCTGATTTTTGTATCAGGGTTATAGGAGCCTCATAAAATGAGTTGGGAAGTGTTCCCATCTCTCATATGTGATAAAAGAATTTAAACAGGATTGATATTATTTATTACTTATAATTTTGATAAAATTTACCAGTGAGGCCATCTAGGCCAGAATTTTGTTTATGGGAAATTGCTGAATTATGAATTCAATTTCTTTACCAGACACAGGGCTATTTAGATTTCCCGTTTCTTGTTGTGTTCACCTTTGTGACTTGTCTTTTTCAAGAAATTTGTCCATTTGATCTAAAACGTCAAATTCATTGGCATAAAGCTGTTCAAAATATACACCTTACTATCTTTTAATGTGTGTAGGATATGTAGTGATAGCCTTCTTTTACTTTCATATTAGTATTTGTGTTTTCTTTTTTTCCCTCTCAGGTTTACTAGGGATTATCAATATTATTAATCTTTTTCAAAGATCCAACTTCTAGCTTTGATTTCTCTGTTGTTTCATTTCCATTTCTCTGATTTCTGCTTTTAGGCTTATTTCCTTCCTTGTGCTTATTTTGGGTTTAAGTAACTTTTCTTTTTCTTGTTTCTCAAGGTGGAAGCAGGGATCATTGATTTTATACCTTTCTTATTTTCTAATCTAGTCCTTTAAAGCAATACATTTTCCTCTAAAGACTACTTTTGTTAAACCCCACAAATTGTGATATGTTGTGTTTTTATTATCAAGTACAAAAGATTTCCTAATTTCTCATGACTTCTTTGAGCCATGATTATACAGTAGTCTGCTGTTCAAATCCCATTGGACTTTTTTCTTTTTGCTGAGGAAATGAGGAAACATTGCCCTAAGCTAACATCTGTTGCCAATCTTCCTATATTTTGTGTGTGGGTCGCCACAACAGCATGGTCACCAATGAATGGTGTAGGTCTGCGACTGAGAACTGAACCTGGGCTGCCAAAGCACAGCATGCCAAATTTAACCACTAGGCCACAGGGCTGGCCCCTACTTGACTATTTTTTAATGTTGGAGAGAAATATCCTTCTGCTTTATATAAGCCACTATTGTTTTGGGGTTTTCTGTTATTATGTACCCTTAACTGTAACTAAAATGAATGATACGACAGTACCTATTTATAATTTATTTCAATATCTAAATAATTTCTAATTACATTAATACCTAATTGCCCTGAATTCCTAGTTTCTGCTTTAAACATGAACGCTTTTAATATGCAAAGTATAAAATTAAAAAGTAATGAGGCCAGCATTGCACTGATATCAAAGCCAGACAAAGACAATACAAGAAAATTACAGACCGCTATCTCTTATGAACACTGATGCAAGAATCCTCAACAAAATACTAGCAAATTGAATACAGCAGTATATTAAAAGTATTAATATTTTAATTCTTTTGACCAAGTGGGATTTATATCTTGAAATGCAAGGATGGTTCAACACATGAAAAGTCATATAATACACTACACATTAAAAACAAAGGGGAAAAAAACCACATGATCATCTCAATTGACACAAAAAAATTTCACAAAATTAGGGCCGGCCCAGTCACGCAGCGGTTAAGTGTGCACCTTCTGCTTCTTGGCGGCCTGGGGTTCATCAGTTCAGATGCCAGGTGAGGACATGGCACTGCTTGGCAAAAGCCACGCTGTGGTAGGCATCCCACGTATAAAGTACAGGAAGATGGGCATGGATGTTAGCTCAGGGCCAGTCTTCCTCAGCAAAAAGAGGAGGATTGGCAGTAGTTAGCTCAGGGCTAATCTTCCTCAAAAAAAAAATAAAAATTAAAAAAAATTTGCCAAAATTCAACATCCTTTTATGATAAAAAAAAAAAAACGCAACAAACTAGGACTAGAAGGAAACTACCTCAACATAATAAAGGCCGTATATGAAAATTCCACAGCTCACATCACATTCAATGGTCAAAGAATGAAAGCTTTCCCTCTAAGATCAGGAAACAAGGCAAGGATGCCTGCTTTCACTACATCTGTTCAACATAGTATTGGAAGTTCTAGCCAGAGCAACCAGGCAAGAAAAAGAAATAAAAGGCATACAAATTGGAAAGAAAAAAGTAAAAGTTATCTCTGTTTGAAGATGGTATAATCTTATATACAGAAAACCCTAAAGATTCCCGACCAAAAAAACTGTTAGAATAAGTAAATTCAGCAAAGTGGGATACAAAACAACACACAAAAATCAGTTGCATTTCTATACACAAATAATCAACAATCTGAAAAGGATTAAGAAAATAATTCCATTTACAAATAACATCAAAAACAACAACAAAATTAGGATTTACTTTTAACCAAGGGAGTAGACTTGCACACTGAAAACTAGAAAACAGTGCTGAAAGAAATTAAAGACAAATAAATGTATAAATGTAAAGACAGCCTATGTTCATGGGTTAGAAAACTTAATATTGTTAAAACGCCAATACTAACCGAAGCAAAGTACAGATTCAATGTAATCCCTATCAAAATCCCAATGACTTTTTTTGCAGATATAGAAAAATCCATCCTAAAATTCATATGGAATCTCAAGGGACCCTGAAAAGCCAAAACAATCTTGAAAGAGAACAAAGTTGGAGGATTCATATTTCCTGATTTCAAAATTTAGTAAAAGCTACAGTAATCAAAACACTGTGGTACTGGAAGAAAGAGAGACATATAGAACAATCAAAATAGAAAGCCCAGAAATAAACTCTCAAATATATGGTCAAATGATTTTTCGACAAGGGTACCAAGACCATCCAACGCAGAAAGGACAGTCTTTTCAACCAATGGTGCTGTGAAAACTAGATATCCACTTGGAAAATAATGAAGTTGGACCTTTACCTAACACCATTTGCAAAAATTAACTAAAAATAGATCCAAGACCTAAAAGTTAAGAACTAAAGCTATAAAACTCTTAGGCTACACACAGAATGGGAGAAAAGTATGTACAAATCACATATCTGATACGAGGTTAATATCCAGAATATATAGAGAACTTCTGAAACTCAACAACAAAAAAAACAACCCAATTCAAAAATGGACAAAGGACTCGAATAGACATTTCTTCAAAGAATATATACAAATGGTCAATAAGCACATGAAAAGATGCTCAACATCATGAATCATTAGAGGAATACAAATAAAAACCACAACGAGATGTAACTTCATACCCATTAGGATGGCACAATAAAAACAAAAACAAAAAAGAAAGCAACAACCGTAGGTGTGGATGTGGAAAAACTGGAAACCATGTGCACTGCTGGTGGGAACGTAAAATAGTGTACCCACTGTGGAAAACAGTATGGCAGTGCCTGAAAACACAGAATTACCATTCGATCCAGCAATTCCACTTCTGAGTGTATACACAAAAGAACTGAAAGCAAGTATGTGAACAGATATTTGTACACTCATGTTCATAGCAGCATTACTCACAATAGCCAAAAGGCGGAAACAACCCAAATGTCCATGAACAGACGTATAAACAAAATGTAATATATATACACAATGGACTATTACTAAGCCTTGAAAAGGAATGAAATTCTGATACAAGTTACAACATGGATGAACCTAGGAGACATGATGCTAAGTGAAATACGCCAGTCACAAAGGACAAATATTATACGATTCCACTTACATGCGTAGTCAAATTCATAGAGACAGAAAATAGAACAGTAATTATCAGTGGCTGGGAGGAGAAGGGGGATTGGAGAGTTATTGTTTGATGGGTACAGAGTTTCAGTATGGGATGTTAAAGTTCTGGAGATGGATGGTGGTGATCGTTGCACAACAGTGGGAATGTACTTAATGCCACTGAACTGTACAAATGGTTAAAATGATAAAGTTTGTTATGTATATTTTACCACTATAAAAAAAATCCTAAACAAAACATTAAGCTAATCCACAAAACACAAAGTTACTTTCAAAAACAGAAAAGAAAAAGTCATGGGAGCTTTTAAGTTAAGTAAAGGAAATGAAAGAAAGCAGGTATCAGAAATCAGGGATTAGTGGGCAGTACTGCACTGATAATTTCTAAATAGTCTCAATTAGTGCTATGTGAACAGATGGTAACAAATATGAAAAGTCTCTAGGAGAAAATATTCAAAAAGGTAATGGAAATGTAAAATATTTAGTGAACAGAGACCTATGGGCAAGCCAACTCAAGAAATAGTAAGAATTGCACTCCTTGCTAATTCATATCTTTATGTTAAGATTTTAGGAATCAGTTTTACTTTTTAAATTTTTTTTGAGGAAAATTAGCCCTGAGCTAACATCTGTGCCCATCTTCCTCTATTTTATGTGGGATGCCTGCCACAGCATGGCTTGACAAGTGGTGTGTAAGCCCACACCCGGAATCTGAACCAGTGAACCCCAAGCCACCGAAGCGGAACGTGCAAAGTTAACCTCCATACCACCGGGCCGGCCCCCAGTTTTACTTTTAATCTACAATGTTTAGAAAACTTACAGGGCAGATTTTCCAGTGCGGGGATCTATATAGGTGGTTGTTCTTCTATTGTGGTCCACAAAATATGGAATTCCATCCACTGTGAATCTCATTTCCCAGCCTTCAGGTAAGGGCTTTTCATTTAGTTGACTATAAAACATAAGAAAAAATATAAACAAATAAAAAAATGTTAAAGAGTTGCTTATTTGCCAAGTACAGAAATTAAAAATACCCATAAACGCAGCAGAAATTTTCTAGGAAACCATTTAAATTTAGTATTTCCAGTTGTTTACTAGACCTCTCTATCTAGATATCCTACAAGCATGTTAAACATGTCAACAGGGGGCCAGTCCCATGGCCGAGTGGTTAAGTTCACATGCTCTGCTACGGCGGCCCAGGGTTTTGCCGGTTTGGATCCTGGGCACGGACATGGCACCACTTGTCAGGTCATGCTGAGGTGGCATCCCACGTGCCACAACTAGAAGGATCCACAACTAAAAACATACAACTATGCACCGGGGGCGTTTGGGGAGAAAAAGGAAAAATAAAATCTTTAAAAAAACCCCAACAGGTCCATCAACCACCACTCAAGTCTTCTCCCATCTACTTGGCCTGTATTCCTCATCTACGTAATAACACATCTAAACATCTTATGTTAACCAAGTTCTGCCCATTCTGCCTTAGAAGTCTTCATGTTCTTCAGTGTTCTCAGTCACCAGCACCATCCTTATTCTGGCTTTATTCAGCTCTCTTCTGAACTTTCACAACAGCCACTTAACTGGTTTTCCTGCATCTAGTATCACTCTAGTCCTACACTCTGATATTTCATATTGCTGATAGAGTACTAAAATAGTGATCTGATCAAATTCTTTCCTTAAAGTGATAACACTGCTCACCACTACCAATGGTAAGATCTAAACTCCTCCACCAGGCACTCACTCTGCCTCTATACTCCACCCTCAATGTTCCCTTTCAGATTTATCTCTGCACTCTACCTCCAACTCCCTTCCATGAACCCTGTGACTTCATAGTGTATGGCTATTCACCATTTCCCTAAACAAGATATGATCTGCCACACCTTCAAGTGAAGATTCTCCCCTTGTCCAGAATCTCTATTATTCCTCTGTTAAGGCAACTCAAATGTTCTTTATGAAATATTCATACTCACTTCTTTAATACCTATTTTAGACCTTGTTTTATCTCTCTAAACGTGTTTCTTTGCCTATAAAATAGAGATAACAATGTCTAGGTAATAAAACTATATGAGGAATAAATGAGAGAACACAAGTAAAAAGCTTAGCACATAGTAAGCCCTCAAACTGTAATTATTATTACTCCTCCTACTATATACTGATCATTCTCCTCAGGTCCCTCAAAGTACTTCCTTCATAATGCTAGCACAGCATTTACCAAGAATTTCACCATGTGTGTCTGGCAATAACTTCCCACTCTACAAATATTACATGAATTTTAAAACAAGAACTAGATTTTAAGGCAGTAGTGACTAACATAAAGGAACTAATTTTAATCTGTTACATATTAATTGAGGCATGCATAAATTTCAAAACTGCTTACTCATGAACCTAAGAAATTTATTTTTACATTTCAAAATGTTACACTACAACGAGTACAGAACTATTGAACACTCCTTTGCAATTTTTGTTTGTGTATTCTGCCATGACAGCCAGTCTTTTTAGTTTTATCCATATTTGCCAGTTCATTTTCCCTATTCTACAGCCTTAATTTTCTCATTCGGTGAGTTTGGTAAGAGAGAGAGAGAGAACAATGGAAATGTTCAAAAGGAAGAAAGAGTATCGTTGGAGGCATTTAAGTTCACTGTTTTAGAGAGCCACCATTGCTGACAGGAATGTCATTTTCCTCAAGTGTACTTCAGAAAAACAAAAGGCTGAGAACCATTGCATAAAACAGTATTTATAAACTATGTCAAAAGGTTAAGAACATTTCACTGTATTCACAGAACTGAATACAAATGTTGGATAAAATATGCTACCAAAAGTTTTTAAAAGATAACACTTCTCATTTGTTGTAATTATATTTGCAAGACAGGCTCAGTAACAAGTTGTTTTCTTGAAAACAAAACAAATTGGATAGAACTGGGTCATTTGTATTATTTATTAAAATACGATTCTAATTTTAACTCTGAAACTTTAAAGTTCACAGGGGAACAAAAAAAATGGGAGTAAATTACAGAAAGGTAACATGGTCTATTCTATCCTTAGAGATAGAATTTTAAAGAGGCCTTAGAAATACTACTTTTGAAATTCTTAACTCTTCCTTTTTGGGAAATTGAATATATTTAAGTTAGATACCATAACTCCATAAAAAATGTTGTGATGTGTTGGTATCCAGAAACAGATTTTAAATTTAAAGCATATCGTTAGAAGAGAGGTTCTTAAAACTCTGAGCCATGAAATATGTGAAGAATTAGTCATACCTGAAGAGAAGTTTGGCCTTTGCCCTTGGTTCCTGGGAGGTGATCATTAGGCTTCTAGAATGTCCTGCCTGTCAGGAGTATCCATGTTTGCTTGGGGGCTTTGAATACCAAACAGTCAACAATGTGATTTATGATGGAGGCTTGGGACCTGCTCTATCAGTTCTGACTTCTGGAGTAACTGGAAACTAAAGGTATTAGCCCCAACTCTGGGGAAGGGCTGGAGACTAAAGGTTAGCCACACAGGCAGTACATGATGGAGTCCCAATAAAAATTCTGCATACCAGAGACTGGCAATACTCCATGCATACTGTTCTGCATCAATTCTGTGTATTTGGAACCCTCTCAGACTGCTCTACACATTTCTTGCTTCTAATTTGTATCCCTTTCCCTATAATACACATGACTGTGAAGATAATGGGTTTCAGTGAATTCTAGTCTCTCTGGTGAGTTATCAAATCTGAAAGTGGTTGTGGGGACCCTCGAATTTGTAGCCAGTTGGTCTGAAGTGAGGGCAATCTAGTGGATTGTGCTCTCTGTGCTCTATGGCTTGCCCAATTCCTTACAGAATGGAACTCTCTGGCAGCCTGACACCTGCATCGTATTACATATTGTTACATATTGTTATGGGCTAAATTGTGACTTCCGCAAATTCATAAGTTGAAGTCCTAACCCTCAGTACCTCAGAATGTGATCTTTTAGGGTCACTGCAGATATAATTAGTTAAGATGAGATCATGATGACAGTGGGCCATTAATCCAATATGACTGGTGTCCTTATAAAAAGGGGAAATTTGGACACTGAGACATGTACACAGCAAGAATGCCATGTGAAGACTGGAGTTTTGCTGTCACAAGCCAAAGAACTACCAGAGAGGTTAGGAGAGAGGCCTGGAACAGATCCTTCCCTAGTGCCTTCAGAGGGAGCACAGCCCTGAAAACATCTTCATCTCAGACTTCTAGTCTCCTGAACTATGAGACAAATGTCTGTTGTTCTAAGCCAATTTGTAGTACTTTGTAAGGCAGCCCTAGCAAACTAATACATACACTATTACATAATGTTACAAAGAAAAACAATTATATATACAGTTATCAAAACATTAAAAAGACAACTGATAATAATGTGTTTCTGTTACTATATTAACTAGCAAGTGCTTGTAATGAAGTGTATAAACAATATTTTCAGATATCTACAACTGCAGAATGATGTGGTTGTAGCTTACAATGATAATGGAAGGAAACACTCAATTTCAGGTAAAGGTTAGTGAAATTGAATATGTATGTTTTCCCACTAAGTCATATACTCCTTGAATTTTATCCAGTGATCCCAGGTTGCAAAATCCACTTTAGAATTACTAATCTGGTCTTACTAATAATAAATAGGTATTTTTGAATATATAAGTGTAATTGCATATACCAATGAGGTTTTCCCCCCATACTCTCAAGAAACACAAATCCATTATATGAAAGTAACAGTAACAATTTTTTCTCTTTTTAATGTATATGGTTGATTAATGTTGAAGGCCTTTGGGAAAGAATATGTAACTTTGATTTTTTTTCATAACTGAGTCAGAAATAGGGTACAATCTTTAAGAGGTTATCTATACACTAGTAACTGAAAGTTCTTACCCTTGACTTCTGGGATCTTCCCATTGTGTAATACGAGTATTGTGGTTGACAAAATATACTCTACCATTGCTGTCCGTTCTCTTCTCTTAAAAAAAAGAAAAGAAATTCAAAACATTAGAATTGGTGTAGTCTTGTTCCTCAAACTAAAATAATAAGATGAACTGAATTTGCCAATTTCTTACTGCATTGTTGATTTTGTCGATTTTAAATCACAACTTTAAACTAAAACTAAACTAAAAAGTTTTAATTTCTTCTTTCATTATTAAATTCACATATTTACTAAGGTTACAAAAAATCAGTATATCCTAGAAGCTAAATAGACTTAATGGCAATGTTCTGCCCACAGGATCTTTCTGCTCAATCCAGCCAAAAGCAGCAAGAATAATTAACTGTTTTAACTTTACATACATGATCTTATTTTATCTTTAACAGTCCCTTGGGTAGGTGGTTTTAATTTATCTTCAAGATAAGGAAACTCAGACAGGTTAAGTGATCTGCCCAAAATCTCAGAATTAAGTAGCAGTGACAGGATGGAAACTCAGGTCTCCAATCAGGGATTTTTTCATACTACACTATCTCATTTCTAAAAATATAATGGAGGGATATAACTTAATTGTTTCTTTCTTATATGTTAGGCATTATTCTACTAGAGAAGACTGTTTCAAAATACATCCTGTTCCTTAACATGCTCAGTTCCTAAATCCTAAATATCTATAGTAACTTTCTACACAAGAGCTGGGCAGCAGGGCTCAGTTCTTTAATTTACTTCATCTGTGGCTGCTGTTTATTTCCTCACTTGTCTCTCGTCTTAGGATTCTAGTTTTCTTGTCCCCACTCTACAAAATTTCCCCTGCTTCCCTGAACTTTGTCATTAAGGTTTAGAAGACATGTGGATGTGACTGTCTTTTAATAACCAAAAAGTTTTGAAATTTTAATAGTAAGTTGTTGTTTTGAACTATTGACTTCTCTGCTCTATTACCAATTAATTCTTCAAAAGATAGGTCTCTTCCTGTATCTAAATTTAATTTGGCCAAGATGTCTCAAAATGAATAATTGGAAGTATTAAAGAGTAATGGATTTCAACTTTTTTAAAAGCACAGTTTCTAAAAATTAGCAATTTTCAAACAAAATTTTAAGATTAATTCCATACTGATAAAGTCAATTTTTATTTCATATGGTTTGAAAAGTTGGCATCTATTTTTCAAATAACATTTATTTAGATCCTTTGGATCTTTTTTCAAGCAAGATATTGCAGGATGAGTCTTGCAATAGCTTTGTCAAGTTGTTATTTGGTCACATTTAACTTTATCTCCAGCACTGATTCCACAATTTCAAGTAGCAGTGATGATATGAGGGGTTAGAAGTGATATACTGGTGAGTATCATGAATCTGCTCCTGACATCTCAGCTACTTTCTATATCAGCTGAGCCTAAAATGGAAATAGAAGTCCAAGTGTGCATAATATACAGAAAAATGGGACTCTACATCTTGTGACACACTGAATGTTAAGACTGGCTTCACTGCTCATGGCATCTTGAGTGTGGAAACATGTAACCAACTTTAAGGTTGTCTCTGAGGCAAAAAGAAGGAACCACAGTGCTACAGCTGGCTACATGATAACAAAGTAAGTTAATGTTCTTAGCCATCACATTAAATGTAAATTTTTAAATATATTTGCAGAATGTGTAAGTTTCTTGTATCCAAATAATTTTTTAAAAGTAACTTCTATAATCTAAAAATAATACCCTAAGTATATAGCTGAGCATATACTCATCTTTTATCTGCCATTTAAGTTCAGATTTCAGGGCCAGAGAGTTTCTCTTCAAAAGCTAACATGAGGCAAGATAAAAGTTAATAGAAAACTTATTTCCTGTCTATGTTCTAAGTATATACTGCTGATATCAGCATTTCTTGGAAGAGGCTGTGAAAAACAAAATTTGAAAGGCGGATGCCCTTGCAAACTGAAAACTCATCTGCTTAATAAGAGGAAGTACTGTGGCTGTAGAGCTGATTTCTTACTTTGTTGGAAAAAATCACATGACAAACAATACTGAAATTACAGAACATCAAACCTGAATGCACATCAGAGCACTTCCTGACTTGAATAAAACAGTAAAAAACAGAAGCTTCTTGCTATTCTATGTATTCTTTCATAACAACTCTGAAAATGAGTAAATATCTTTATACTTTATGAGTAAAACCAGCTATACAAAGCCCTATTAGGCTACATTGTTGAACCAAAAGCATTCTTTGTTCTCCAGCTTCTGTACCTTGCATGTATTAATATTCTCCACTGTCAGTGTGTAAGGTGGTAATGTTTAGTCCTAGCATATGAAAGTCTGAAAGACTGAAGAAGTTGGATTTAAATATATATGGTGTCACAAAAATGCTGCTGCAATTTCAGAATGTAAACACAGGCTATAAACTGGGATTTTAAATCCTGAGGGTATGTCAGCTGAGTGTCATCTTTTACAGTACCATTATTGTCACTGGTTCCACAAATAAGGCATACGCCCCAAAGGCAGAGAATCATAAAGCAATTCTCAGTCTGAGTAATAGGATGACCAAGAACTCATTTGGGAAGGGGGTTACACTTCAACTTCAGGAGTGTGAAACCTAAAAATCAGTAGAATTTAAAGTAAGCAAGGCAAGATTCTGATAACCTATGAATAAGCTGGGATTGGGACTTCAGAGACAGTATTTTAGGGAGGTGCTGATGGCTAAAGCAATAATAAGGAAGCTCTTGATGATGAGGATAATGATAAATATAGAAGGCTAGGACCAGTTTGCAGGGAAAGCTTTTCGAGTAAAGTCAACATAGGCTGCAATTCGTGCTTCTATGAGCAAGAGGCTATTTTTCTTATAGCTGCTCTGGAGAAGGAGTAAAATGGGCTGTGTTTCTGACAAAAGCCAATTGCATCGTGATTTTTCTGCAATAAAATTAAGAGGATAAATACATGACCTTTCAGATATATCCTTTCAGTGCATCAATTTATCCACTCTAACATGGACATACGACAACTCTAGAAATAAAGCTGAGAAAACCGTCCATGTCTGGGAAAGCAATACGACAGGTCTGGTTCAAAATGCCTCTTAAGAGCAACATCCCCTCTTCTAAAGCAGTTCAGACCAACTATACATTGTCCACTCCGAGGTTCTAGTAGAGCCAAGACTCCTTATTAGAGAGCCAGGCTTTGGTGAAGACAGAAATTCACAACTTTCATATACCCTCCCTTGGTTACAAGCTAGTAACAATAACAGTTATAAATACAACCTATTACATTTTTCCCTCTTTGACTCACAGGAGTGTTAAGTATAAACAACCTTAAGAACAACGGGGTTTCTCAAAGGCAGGCTTACACAGCCAGTATCATTTATTGCCTAGATTCATGCGATCTTGATCCATCAATTTTTTTCGCCATTCCTTAAAGAAGCAATGCTAGAGCAATGTATCTTGAGGATTGATGCCTCCCAACAAGACTATCTAGAAATATCACTTTCTGAATTTACCCCAATGTTATGAAATATCTGCAGCTCTTGAAGATAAAACTTCAACTGGTTCCATAACTGGCTTTCCTTTGCTGTTTTCCACTTTCTATATTCTCTTTGGCTTTCATGCAAAACTATTTCTACACTGCCATGTTTATTCTGGAAACTTGCTACAGTGCTATGACTTATATAATGCTATAAAACCAAATTCTGAGAGGGTAGGCCCACCAATAACCAAGGTACCAAAAGTACTTGATAACAGAGCATAATCTTGTGCTCCATGGTGTAGGGCACAAAGTCACTACTCTAACATGTTCCCCCTTCTACTGTTCTTTCATATAACATCAACTCAACCAAACTCATAACTGTGTTTTGGAAGCACCCAAGTGATCAAAATTTGTTTTTAAGTTTTTTATTTTAAAATAATTATTACTCACAGGATGTTGCAAAAATCATTCAAATAATCTCACATACCCTTCAACTAGTTTCCCCAATGGTAACATCTCACGTAGCTATACTATAGTATCAAAATCAGAAAACTGACACTAGTACATTACTGTTAACTATAGACTTTATTCAATATTCATGAATTCTTAAAGCTGAATTCATTTATGTGAATGTATAGTTCTACACACTTTTATCCCATGTATAGATTGTGTAATCACCACCACGGTCAAGATACAGAACTGTTCCACCACCACATAAGAACCACTTCTGTGGGGCTGGCCCCATGGCCAAGTGGTTAAGTTCGCATGCTCTGCTTCAGTGGCCCGGGGTTCGCCAGTTTGGATCTTCGGCACAGACCTACGCACTGCTCATCAAGCCATGCTGTGGTGGCATCCCATGTGGAAGAGCTAGAGTGACTTACAACTATGCACTGGGGCTTTGGAGAGAAAAAAAGAAAAGGGAGGACTGGCAACAGAGGTTAGCTCAAGGCCAATCTTCCTCACCAAAAATTCATTAAAAAAAAAAAAAAGAACCACTTCTGTTACCTCCTGTATTTGCACCCACCTACCACTGGCTCTGTCTCCTGGCAACTATTACTGTTTCCCATCTGTATAGTTTTGTCATTTTGAGAATGTTATATAAGTTGAATCATACAGTACATAATCTTTTGAGATTGACTTTTTCACTAAGCATAATGTCACTTGAGGTCCATCCAGATTGTTGTGTGCATCAATAATCTATTTTTATTGCTGAGTGAGCAAAAATATTTTTAAACTTTAGAAAAGTAAAATAATTCTGAATTCCAATAAAAATTCACCATAATGAAAGAGTCAACTTAGAACTCTGGGAAAATTTAATGCCTATTTGGCACTCTGAATTAAACCAACATACCCCAAAAGCTTCCCAGAAATTCACTCAAGCTAGAGCAGGGTATCATCTATAAATACCTGATTTTTGAAATGACTGAATTCAATGAAAAAATTCATGTGACTTACCCCATCCAGGTGGCAGGGGACCAAGGGGATCAAATTCTTTATTTTGTGATGTAGCAAACAAATCTTGATTCTAAAAAGAACAACAACAACAAAATGGTGAAACAGTGAACAACTTAAAACAGATAACTTGAGATCAAGCTTTGAGTTCTGATATGCCTTCCCTGGCCATGTGCAACATAACACACTCTTACAAAGTTCACATCTTAGAGATAAGTGTCACACAGTCATGAATAAACATCAATACACTCTGGTGGAGAAAAAATCTTTGCAAACATTATTTAACATTTGTAACTATTTGAAATTCAAACATTACAAGTACATAACCCCCAAATAACCATTTCTTCTTCTTTAACTACAAATCAGTAAATTAGAGAAATATATAATACCACCAAAAAAGTCATTTATAAATAACAGTACTCAGAGTCATCAGATAGTTGAGAAAAATCTTTTATTTCTAACTCAAAAAGAGAGGATCATATACAGTACATGGTATATTCAAAGAATTATGGGAATAGAGTTGGGGGCACAGGAAGAACAGATTGGCAGATGAGTGAAAGGAAAGAATTCCAGTTGGAAGGAGCTGACGAGCCTAGAACTATATAGAAGACTTCTTAAATTTCTGTTTGCTATTATCACACTGGCGGAGAGAGAGGTTTGGCTAGATAAAAGGAAAGCAGGAGTCAACCATTGGAAAAAGAGAAGCAAAAGTCATATTGACTCTGTGTAGGGTTAATGAGTAGGTTTTGGTTTAAATGTATAATAAAGTGGGGACAATTTGTGGTCTTTCAGTGAGATTTGGTTAAGCCCTTTCTTCTTTAATAAGATAAGGCAAACAAATAACAGACTCTAATTGCTTTAAGAAAAAATTACTACGAAGAAAAAAAAACCCCACAAGTATAATAGGACAGCACACCCCATATATCCAACACTACAATTCAACAATTATCAAGACTTTGCCACATTTATCTTTTTTGCCCATTCTGTGCTGAAGAAAAGCCAGTCATCACTTCACCACTATGTATTTTAGTATGCTTTCTAAAATTTGTGGACATTTTCTTACATAACCACATATCGTTATCATACCTAGCAAAGAATCTATGTTAATTTTATCATCTAAAACCCAACTCCTAATTAAATGTCTCTGATTTCTTATTTGCTCAAATCAGAATACAAAGTCCTCACATTACATTAGGTTGAGTCTCTTGAGTCTCAATCTATAGCAGTTTCTCCCACCATCTCTTTTTGTTTTTTTTCCATGTCACTGACTTATTACAGAAATTGGGTTAACTGATTAAAAGTTTCCAAGCATGTGAGAGATATTCCATTTCTGATTTAACAGCTCTTGGAAGACAGACTTTTCACGAACTGGCCTTGCTTCTCTTCGCTTTGTGAAAAGTACTAAGAGTAGGAGGCCAGGGAAAAACACTATAAAAGGATTGAACCCTGGTTACAGAACCCTGAAAAGTTTGGCATTTGACAAACTGTTCTGATAATTTTCTAAGACCCAAGCCTATCCCACTGACTCTTCCTGGACAGATAAGATAGGGACATGTACAACGAAGCCATGGGACAAGAAGAGCCATTACACAGTTTCCATCATCAGCGATATCCATTGTGAGGTTAAAGATGCTGAGTGTATGAGAGTCCACTGCTCTGTAACCAGGATCAGAACAAAGGCCACTTCAGATACCCAATAAACAGACTTTCTCAGCACCACCCCACCACCCCACCACTTTTTAAGTAGCTGGTACTGTGAATATTCAATTCAGTTCATACTGTTTGCTATGTTAAGAGTAACTGAAATAGTCTGTTTAAGTTCTTTTTGATTTAGAACCATTCTATAACAAAGCAAAGAGTTAAGAACGCAGAAAATTTGTCAGGTTATTTTGGATAGGAGAAAAAAAAAGAACATGGATGATGAGGCAAAAGCTGCAATTCAGGAAAAGTTCCAAAGACTCCGAGTATCAAATTGGTCAAGTTTACAATGAAGCAATACACACTGTAGGTGCTCCAGAAATTTGCTAAATCTGTCTTTAAAAAGAATGTTTTAAGAGATTTTGTACTGTCAAAGTGAGATAAAGGGTACATTTACAATTGTGGATATGAGGGAGAGAAAAGAAGAAAAATAACATTTCTATACATCTAGTATGTGCCAAACATATTAGGAACTATATTTTACAGAATCCTCAAAAAAACCCTTCTGAGGTAATATATATAAATATATATATATATATTTATATACTTTATAGATAAAGTAAACGAGTCTTGATGAGGTTAAGTAACTTACTCAAAGTCATACATAGAAAGTAACTGCGTGACCAAGATTCGAACCCAGATGTGTCTGACTCCAAAGCCCATGCTCTTTCTGCTGGCTACCCATGTGGAAACTACTTTTTTAAAAATTTTTTTAATTTTATTTTTTTTTAAAGATTGGCAGCTGAGCTAACAACTGTTGCCAATTTTTTTTTCTTTCTGCTTTTTCTCCCCAAATCCCCCCAGTACATAGTTGTATATTTTACTTGTGGGTCCTTCTAGTTGTGGCATGTGGGACGCTGCCTCAGCATGGTCTGACGAGTGGTGCCATGTACACACCCAGGATCTGAACCAGTGAAACCCTGGGCCGCTGCAGTGGAGTGCGCAAACTTAACCACTTGGCCTTGGGGCCAGCCCCTGGAAACTAGTTTTAAAGAAGGCAGGCAAGCTAGGCATTCAAACCTAGAAGAAATTTGGCCAGGCATATCAAAGGTGATTATAATTTAGAAAGAAAGGAAGATGTAAAACAGAATAGGAAAAGAAAAAAGGGTAAGGTTGACGAGACAAAAAATAATTTCACTTCTAAAATCACTGAGAAGGGGAATATAGTGACAGCTGTCTACAGAAGGTGGCAGCACAAATTGTTATATGAAAGAAAGTTATCTTAGTCATAACCAAGTAGTGAAGGGAAGGCTGCTGATAAAGGTGAATTTGTCCACATTAGTGAATAATAACTATGATGGTGATGAGGTCCAAGAAATAGACAGGAATATGGGGAAAAAGGAAAAATGCAATGCCTAGTGAAGACAGGAATTTACTCTGATGGATTCTAACAGGGATGATATTGATGGTGGTGGAGGGAAAGAGATGGCAATAAAATAAAGAAGGGTGAGCTTCTCTTGAACTCTGGGAGAGTTGTTTAAGTTCTATATATTACTCAAACAAATCCCTCTTGTTTGGTACATAGAATCAAATTTCTCCAAGGACTATTTCCCTTTCCCCAGAGAAAAGATCTGTGATACTTTATGATCTGAAAGACTGTAAAATTCCTAGCACCAAAGATTGCATTAACCAAACATCAATACATTTTGGTGTGCTTACCACTATTGCTGCAATAGTACTCTAAAGGAAAATATGTAAAACTTAAGCCATTTCCAGAAAGGAAATTTTTTATATATAGATAATATAGTTTTGAAGGCAGAATAATATATTTAGCATAATCCTATAAGAAATCAAATTTCTTTAGTCTCCTAGAGTACCAAATACTGTATTAGGTAAACTTTACCTTTATATGTTACAAAATGATGCAATTCTATCATCAGTTCTATATAACCACCAAAGAGTCAGGTACTCTTAGACCCAAGGTTTCAGATGTTCTGCTAAGTTAGGCAGTATTAAATTTAGAACTGTTTTAATTCTTTTCAAACTATTTGGGCTTATTTTTACTATTGTTTTGTCCAAGGATTTTAAGTTTGTCTTAACTTCTTTCTTTTTTGACATTAACAAAGCAAATGAGGTTGAACTTCAGGAAATTTCAAAGAGGAAAGAACATATCACATAGAATACTCAAGTCAAGGTCTAACAATAATATCTATCAACAGCAACAACTGGGTTGCCATCCTACTTGTACCTTCTTTTTAGTGCTTTACATCTCATATGCAGGAAAAGGTTGAAAACCAAATACTCTTATTAAGTGTATAATGCAACAGGCTGCTCACCCCATAAATGAATCTCTGATTAAACTGCTGCATTGCTCCTTGAAGTTGGCTACGTTGGAGCTGCCACTGTTCATAGTTCCGGACGGATTCCAATGTTGGCCTCTGCCACGTTGTTGTTCTTGTGAAATGGTCAACATAATAAATACGTCCCATGTTGTCAACCCGCCGTTCCCAGCTAAATCAGGATAAAAACAACCTAATTCAACAAATACTTATGAAACAGATAAGAATTAAGCAGGACTTCACCTTGGCCCTGGTGTGGGTTTGGTAAGATTTTACCTTGAGAAACTATTTTTTATTTACCTGAAGTCTTTTATTTTATATATCTTTAAATGGTATATAAGTAAACTTAAGATAAGTGTTTCTACAAATTTCTTTCTTTTTTTCTTTTCTTTTGCTGAGGAAGATTCGCCCCAAGCTAACATCTGTGCCACTTTTCCTCTATTTTTTAGTATGTGGGCCGCCAGCACATCATGGCCATTAATAGAGCACTGTCAGTCCACGCCTGGGAACCAAACCCGGGCTGCCAAAGCAGAATGTGCTGAACTTAACCACTAGGCCACCAGGGCTGGCCCCCAAAATTTCCTTCTTAAAAGTTCTTAAGATGTATCAGCCAGGTTTTTAAAACACAATGTACATTCACGGGGTGGGGGGGGGAACAGTCATTAAGAAAAAAGTTCTCATTTTCTTTCCCATGTTCTTTTGACTGTTGTTATCCCAATACAGACACAATTGTATATACAGCTTTCCATAGATATCAAAAAGCACTTTTTCACAAGAATACAACTATCTTATTTATTATTTCAAATGGATGCATAGTATTAAGTAAATCTTGACACAATAATTTGGTGATTTCTACCTGATTGTTTAGGGTTCTTTCTAATATTCTGATATTATAAATACTAAAATAATAAATACCTTTAATATATCACAACTTTTTTCCTTCCTTTGCACTATTGCTTTAGGATAAATTTCCTAGAGAGGATTACTACAAGTATGTACATTATCATGGTTACATATACTTCCTGTAAGAGTTGTAACTAACTTATTTCCCCATTTTTGCTACTGACTTCTGTTGAATAAAAATATTTTTCTTCCAATTATTTTATATAATGTAAATGCCAAATGCATAACATCATGTATTAATATACACTTTATTTCCCCAACTATTTTGCAATGAACTCACTACTACATATTAAACTTTTTAATATAATAGGGACTTTATCCTCATATATATGATGGGGCTATAATTCTTACTCAGTTAAATAATTACTCTTGAAGAAACCAATCCTAAAACCCTGCAGTTTGAGCCAGGTAAAAGTTCAAAAAGGAAAACTTCGAAGTAGCAAGACCTATGGAATCTTTAGGTTAGAAATGACTGACGATAAAAATCATTCATCATGCTCAATCAATTCTCTGATGCTTTCCAGTTTGTATCCACTACAAAATAGAGTGGGTAGAAAAAAGACTGACAGAGAGAGGAAAAGCAGCAATGTAGGGAAGATTCTGTACAGATATAATCTATAGTTCTGAATAAATACTTCTTTTCTTCTTTAATTTGGACACTTACCCAGGAGGTAGAGGTTCTGGTCTATCCCACGTTGTTCTTTTTTCAATATGATCTACATAGTAAACTCGCCCATGCTGGTCCACTCTCTGCTCCCAACTTAAAGACAAAATTAAAAAGGCTGGTAACATACTTGTATGAATAGCCTGGCTTTTTAATCCTGTCTTTGCCTTTTTCTCTTACATTACCATATTTCAGAACTGAGGCAAAAAAGAATATTAGTAAATAAAGAAGATTATTCCAAAAGAATTTAGGAATAAAGTCAAGAAATGTTATCCTGAGGGTGACACACAGTGGATGAGATTTCTTCTATAGAACTATCTGCTCTAGGAGATGCCTTATGTTTCTTAAGAGGCTTGAGGTCAATGCACTCAGGAGACAAAGTCTGAGTCAATCAGATCAGGGTATATGCAGGACTTGAATGGAAAAGAAAGCTGTAATTAATGTTATAAAATCTGAAGAAAGACTGAGCTGCTAAATGAAGGGCAAAGGACTATTTGGGTTCTAAAAAAGCTGAAAATAAAGAATAAGACTTTATCAGGTGTGTCTCTGCACAGTCCAACAGACAAAGTCAATCTTATTGTTCTAGTCTCCTTGACAGGTTTATCCCCAAAGTGAAGAAGATAGGAAAAAAATATCACAGCTTAGATGTACCAATCACTTCTAAGAGTACCCAGTTTCTCTTTGCTAATCTCTTGCACAAACAATTCTCAATTCTGGCTTCTTACGTAGGTTTCCAAAAGGAAAATGGCCTAACTACCCACACAAGTAATATAATTCTGTTTAGCAATTAAAATTCTCAACATGAGAGTTTATTACTTTATCAGCTAGCCAATTAATCTTGATTAGCATTCTGAGCTCTGGATTAATTTGAATGTCACAATGTATATACATATATAAACTACTGGAGTATTATTAATTTTAAATACAATTAGTAGAGATTAAAATGGGATTATGAGTACTAATTTTCTGAGTTTCCTAACTTTGCTTTAAATGATTTCATGATGGAAAAATTTTTTATTTTAAAAAGTGATTCTTTTTCCCTTCAAAGAAAAAGCAATCTGAATTAGGTGACTATTTTATTACTTGGACTTGGTTAACTTTCTGTGGTTCAGAGTCCTTCAAAAAATATATATATATTCTTCCACTTTGCCCTAGCAATGAGGGGAGAAATTTCAAATGCGGTGAGAGCTTTTTTTGTTCAGTTTGACTCTACACACTCCTCCCCAAAATCAGTTACAATTGCTTGGAGACAGATTTTTAAAGAATGGAGTTCAGCATTATTTTCCTTATTAATAAGTATATGCAGAAGCCTAAAGAAAAGAAGTGTTAATCAAAAACAATTACTTACCCAGGTGGTAGGGGAGCTTGAGGTACAGGATTTAATGGCCTAGGGCCTGAGCCTCCAGATATAGTAAGAGGAATTATTAATCCAGACGTTGCTCCTTCAGATGTATTTGAATTTGTATTCGTTAGTGGCAGAGAGCCTGTGCTAGATCCATCACTTTCAGAAGTGGCAGATGGTGAACCATTGACAGATGCTATAAAAGATTTGGGGAAAATAGCAATATCTTTTCAGAAATCTAAATTCAGGATAGAACATTAACTTAAAACAATAAAAAGGTAGATGACAAACAAAATTTAAGATGTGGATATGCAGATGAAAATGACTTAAATAATGGGAACTAGCCAATGGTCCCACTTAACAGGCTTGTTCACAACTTTTTAAGTTCTGACTACCCCATGTTTCATTATTAATTATGAAGCACATACAGATTCTGATTTCCTAATGCCACAAGAAATAAAAACTTTTAGAATAGGAAAGTGTTGGTATCCCTTATTACAGATTCATTTACTAACTTTCTAGATCCTTAAGACTGTCTTTCCTATGAAACCCTGAAGATCAGAGACCAATTTTTGATATTAATTACAAATACGGAAGATCTGAGTGATAATCAATAATATTCTTAAAAATAGTTAAGTACATATTACATCTTGAAGAAATACTTGTTGACAAAATAATTCCCAAAGGAAGTCTCCAATATTATGACAAAGTAGTATACAATCTCAAAGGCTGGAAGTAAATTGTTAACACAATTATTTACAGAAAAAAAGGAGAAGTATATAATTAAACACAAAGTCATTTAACAAAATGCTTTGTAGACAACTAATTTACTTTTCTAATAATATTTGGTTTAATTATTTTACATTCCCTGCCACATACTAGCACAAGAAAATAATAATATATTAAAGATTTATTCTGGCTAATCAGGAAAAATGAACCTGTAGATGTCCATATTTTTACTACGTGAAATATGTTCATTTGTTGTATAATTTTTGCTTTAAAATCTGAATATCATTTAGCATTGTTGGGTCATTTGCCATTTACAAATTGTCTTTTTAAAGGATACAATGAGAATAAACAACCAGATCCTTGATTCTGGGACATGTTTATGTTCACACAGTTACAAAGTTTGCCAGAAAGTTGCAGTCTTATCTGTACTGCCTATACTTTATATGCTGCACATGTGATTTTCATTCTCAGTAGAGCACTTGTCTCAATAACTTCACCTCTGAAGGAAACACTTAGGGAAAAGGCACATCTTGATTACCTATAGAAAGATCATTCTTGACCAAAATCTTAAATGTAAAAATACATATAGGAAACTGATCTAAAAGGATACCTTGACACCTACCTGAGGGTCAGTTCCCAAACAGAATATTATTTACAATCACAATACTGAGAGCTACATCTCTAGTGTATGGCTGGAATACATACCTGGTCTACGTGGGGTAGGTGGAGGTGGTCGTGATGGTCTTGGAGGCCTAGAAGGTTTAAAACCGCCATTTGAGAGTGATGGAGAATTATTCCCATTGACCCTCCTATTTTCAACAGACCCTACGTCCTCAGGGTCATCTGATCCATTTGTGCTTGCTCTGGGTACGAAGGCAGGAAAGAAAAGGGAATGGAAAATGAATGTTCTTTGCATTTCACAAAAAAACCAGCAGAGAGACCAAAACTTAAAGTTTTAGGAGCTTGAGAAAAGCTTTCTAATTTCTTTTAATACCTTTCTTGTATCTTCCATCACCTTCCTTCTTCTAGATCTTTCCTCTCAGTTCACAAATATAATTGAACCCCTCAACCTAAAACACTTCCTCAACGCTAACTGTTCCTCAAACTGTTCTCTCATACTCCTTTCCTTTATTATAATTTTTTTATTTATGCAATTAATGTAGTTAGTGCATTTTAATTTTTAAAAGGTTTTCAAAGTGAAAAGTAACTTCTAATTACAAAATAAAAATTACCTTCAATCCTATATTCTGGATATTATTACCATCAAGATATAGGAGTATCTCTTGTCAGTCTTTCTTCATTGGCTATGATTGTGACCATACAATGTATATGATCATACGATGTTTCATATCCTGCTGAGTTTTTGTTTCTTTGTTTTGTTATTCATTATATACCGGGCATTTCCCCCAAATTATTTAAAAACATTTCTAACGACTGTAGAATACCCTATCATATGGACATACCATAATTTAATCATTTTCTTTTTGTTGGTTGGTTGTTTGCAGGGTTATTTTGGCATTTTCTATTTCCTTCAGAAAGAGAACAGAATAGCTGGGTCAGAGTATGCAAATATTTTGAAGACTGAAATATTGATTGCTAAATTTTTAAAGAAATATTTTAAAGGTAATAATTGATCTGTTCTCCCATCAGCTGGATATGAAAACGCCATCTCACCATAAAGTGTTTAAATATTTTAAAATCTTTGGCAATCTGGTAAATAAAAATGTTAATTTTCAACAATATTTCACTTATAGGCCATATGAGTTTCTTCTTCCATGAACTCTATGTCTTTTGTATATTGTTCTATTATAGGAGAATATTTTCCTTATTATTTGTAAAAGCTTTTTACAATCTGAGGATACTAATTATCATCTTTAATATTGGTTAAATATTTGTCATTTGCATTTAATTCTATATTTTTAAATATACAAGAGTTTTATATTTCTGTATAATTTATTCAGAAATAATTATTCATATTTTCTTCTAAAGGTTTTATAGTTTCATTGTTTGAAATCAATTTTATTATTTTTTATTTTTTTTTAAAGTTTGGCACCTGGGCTAACAACTGTTCTCAATCTTTTTCTTTTTTTCCTGCTTTATCTCCCCAAACTCCCCCTGTACATAGTTGTATATCTTAGTTGCAGGTCCTTCTAGTTGGGGGATGTGGGACACCGCCTCAACATGGCCTGACGAGTGGTGCCATGTCCGTGCCCAGGATCCGAACCCTGGGCCGCCGCAGTGGAGTGCGAGAACTTAACCACTCGGCCATGGAGCCAGCCCCTGAAATCAATTTTAAAATCAACCTGGAATCTACTCTGATCTTGGGCTGAGCTGAAGCTCTAACCTGGTTTTTCATTTTCCACACAGACGGTTTTACCTGGCTTGATTACTCTGAGATCTCACTCTTTTCTGCAGTATTTGACAGTGGTAAATACTCCATCTTTTAAAAACATTTTTCTCTCAACTTCTGTGACACCACTATTCTAATCTTGTACTGTCACTTCTAACCATCCTTTCTTTGGTTTGTCCTCTTCCTCCCATTCACTAAATTGTAGGTCCCTTTGTTTCTGTTCTTGTCTTCCCTTTCCTTTTCCATATATTTTCCCCTAGAGTCTCAAATTCCATGATTTCAAAGATCATCTCTAAAATGATTCCCAAATCAGACTCTTTAATCTTTGCCTCATTCCCATTCTCTGGTACCAAACTATCATCTAAACGTAGGAGATCTAGAATAACTCTCCAATACTAAGGCTACTCTTCCTCCTACGTTCTGGTTCTGTAGGAGATACTGCTATTCTCCCAGACAATTTGACTTTTTTTCTCTCCTGTGCTGCTTGACACTCAATACCCAAGTCCCACTGATTTCACTTCCACATTCTTTCTATACTTTTCTATCACCACTGCTCCAGTTCTAACCCTCATTATCTCTCAGTGGATTACCGTAACAAATTCCTAATAGGTCTTCTCACTTTCACTCACCACCACATAATCCAAACTATACACAACTGTCAAACAACGTAATTTTTCCTATGGAGTTCTGATCATACTGATGCCTTATGCAAATATTTTTAGGGACATTCCTCTCCACAGAAAAAGATTCTACAAGCCTATACTTACTTGCAAACCAAAATCTCCATCTGGCCCCAACCTCTGTAATACTAAAAATAACTTTTATTGAGGGCTAAGCACTTACATGAAAAAAAATTCCACTTTCAGCAGCAGTAAAGCATAATTACGAACTCAGGCTCTAAAGGTAAGGCTGTCCCAGGTTCAACTGTGCCATGCACACTATTAACTCAGGAAACTTTCTCTTTCTGAGACTCAGTTTTCTCATGACCTGTAAAAAATGATACCTACCTACCTCAAAGAAATGTTTATGGATTAACTGAAATAAGAGGAATCATGCTTATCAATACTGCCTGACATATTGTAACAGGCAATAAATATTAATTGATTCTACTCTCAAATTCACCTCCTATCATTTCTCCCTTTCAATTACTCTATTTTCAGCCAAACACTATGATTGAAGATTTCTAATAAAACACTGTGTTCTCTCCCACCTCCATGACTGTTTTTCTTCCTTTCCCCTAGAACTCCTTCCTCTCTGCAATTTCACCAAGACATGCATATCCAAATTATAACCATGCTTTGTGTTCTTAGGTCAAATGCTATTTCTTCCATGAAGATTTTATACATTTTATACCCTGATTTACATTTTTTAAATACTTTATCTTCTAATAGTAAACAAAAATAAAAACAGTCCAAAAAGAAACAAGATTCAAACTAGCTCTGAAGTAAAAAAGTATATTAAGATGGAGTGACATTTCTGGAAAATTCTGCAAGCCTGGATTTTCAAGAAATAGCCTTTGTTATGTAACTGAAAAACCCATAGTTCATTGTAATCTAAGAAATAGCTATATGTCTAACCATTGTAGTTCTCAAAGTGTAGGGCCTGGTCTAGCAGCATCAGCATAACCTGGAAACTTCTGAGAAATGCACATCTTGGGCCCTACCCTAGACCTAACAAATTGGGAACTGGAGATGAGACTCAGCAATCTGTAGTTTAAAAAGCTCTCCGGGTGATTCTAACATACTCTGAAGTTTGAGAAACATGGCCATAGTACTAAAATAACATTGGTGGTTTGTTTTAGTTCCTTTAATAAGTGGGTGTGAAGTTAAAACCCGAAATGGTTTTTAAAAACCAATATGGAAACCTATACACTATACAGAATTGTCAGTGTGAACCCACCACCACCATTATCTTTGAGAAGCAATTAGCTAACTATGTGCTATTATGGTTTTTTTCCACAATCTTGCAAACCTCTGCTTATCTCACCACACATATATATCTGACGTATACATAAACTCAGATGCTTATGGACAGGATAAAGAACCTTGAGAACTGAGATGCTAATACAATAAGGCCATAAGAAATATACAAATCAAAGAGTAGCAGTCAAAAAGGCACATGTAACAACAAAATCTTGAACACCAGGCACCAATCATCTTGGTACTTCATAAAAATGACAAAGACAACACTGAGAAACATTAAACATCCAGACATGCTATGGTGGAAAGGAGACAAGCAAGCTACATTTATAATACACATAGTGCTTGAATTAGGACAAGGCAAAATAATCTAAAGCTATTTAGTAAACTTTTTAAACGGTAACTGGTAAGGAACCGAAGACTTTGTTCACTAGATATATGTTGCCCTGCTTTTTAGTCTTATAGTTATGAAGTCTGCAAATAAAAGCAAAGGGGAAAAGCCAGTCATGGCCATGATTTTGTGTAATAACATTTAAACAGCATTTGGCAGTCTACAAAATGCATTTCAAACCCATCATCACACAGGCATGCTCTCTGGAATAAAAGCTAATGCAAAGGAATTCATGCTGAACACAAAAGACATGGTCAAAGATTAGTCTGGCAGTCTCAGAAACCTGGAAGACACTGTTCCTCAGATTATTAAGGACAAAGATTCATTTGGGAACATGTAAAGCATTGATTTAATAATTGGCATGAAGCTAAGGCTCTGGAAATGCCTTTGTAAGAAATTTATAGTTGTCTAGAGTGGTTTCATAAAAGTATTGTAAGAAAGAGATTTGCAAAAGAGAAACAAGAGAGTGACATAACAGAAGCTTTCAATGGACATACAAAATTTGATTACATTCTCACTTGTCAATGAAAACACTTGGGTTAATTACTCAAAAGAGGAGTTAACTGACCAAAGCAAACTGAAATATTAAGACATTTTAATGGAGGAAATTTCAGGAATTCAAAGAATCTTCTATTATATGTAGAACTAAAAAGAGGCACAAGAGGCATAAGTTGTCTACGGAGATATTTATGAAATCTTAAAAAATTTTTCTGGGGCCAGCCAGGCTGGTGTAGTGGTTAAGTACATGTGCTCCGCTTCAGCAGCCAGGATTGCAGGTTTGGGTCCTGGGTGTGGAACTACACACTGCTCATCAAGCCATGCTGTGGGGGCATCCCACATACAAAACAGAGGAAGACTGGCACAGATGTTAGCTCAGGGACAATCTTCCTCAAGCAAAAAGAGGAGGATTGGCAACAGATGTTAGCTTAGGGTGAATGTTCCTCACCAAAGCACACACACGCAAAAAAAAATCAAAAAGACCAAAATTTTTCTATTGCTTTTTAATCACAGTGAGAAATAAAAGTAGGTATTGTTCTCTGGGCAAGAAGTTACTACTCTTTAATAGTCTACCTCTTATGAGATTAGTATAAAAGATTTTTTTGTCACAGGAGTGATTCTGTGAAGGTAGATCTCTATTAGGTAAAATAGAGCAGTTTTATAAACTTTGATTTTCTTAAATGTCTTGAGTTGTCCTTTGTTTTTAAGTTTTTATTATTAAATTTTCCATGCATCACAAAAGTAGATAGACTAGTACAACAAACTCCCATGGACCTATCAACTCAGCTTCACCAATGATCGACATTTTGTTCTACTTGCTCCACTATCCTCCCCTACAGCATCTGACACTAAAATACCCCATCTTTCTGAATATTTTCCCTTATGTTCTGTGCCACTGCTTTTTGGTTCTTGTTTTCCTCCTCTGACTACTCCTTCCATGGTTCATCTTCTTCCTACCCACTGCTTACCCAATTTGGGAAAAAAAAGAATCTAGTGTGATTTTTTAATTCTCTATTTAAGACTTGTCCCTTACTGCTTTAAGACAAGGGTCATCTCCTTTCCTAATTTTATCTCCCATTACCAGTTTCTAGGATAACCAATATACACTTAAAGTTTGTTAAGTCACTTAACACAACCCAAGGTGTTCAACACTTTTCAGGCCCTAAACCTAAAGGCTGATAGTGCTGAATTAAAGTGCTAAATCTAAGCTAAGAGCCAACAGCTGGTACAAATCTATGCCCCTTCTCTGAAGGCCCAGAAGATACCATAGCTAGTGAGGACCTTCACATATACCCAAAGCTTATATTCCAGCTTTCCTAGAAAAGAAATTTAACAGCCCAGTGATGGCCCTAGGATTCTGAACTTTCTCCCTTTGGAAAAGTGCCAATATATTCACTTACTCCAAGATGAAGGAAGTATTAGTGATGTGGGTATCCCTGGCCTACTCCAGAGAACTGCAGTCAGATAAGCTGAGTCTTGAATCTTTCATAAATATTTCCTTTCTTACCTTGAGCCTGAATTTTTTTTCGACACTCATGTATTTTTATATCAATCTGAACTTGAAGTTTTGACTAAAATGAATCTTTATTCATTCTCCTTCGTCTCTTTCTGCATTCTACAGTAAGCAATAAGTGAACTCTTACCTTGTTTCGTCCTTGAGTCTGGAGCTATCATCATTCTGTGAAGCACCTTTAACGTCAATAAAGTTTAGTCAGAAAATGAGTTTTAAAAACTGGTTTTCACTTTTTTCATAAATATGTTATGTAAGCAAAGCCTTTTATTAAATCTTCCAGTAGAGAAGACACTAAAACATAAATTTCAACACGTCATTTAAAAAGAAAATGTGATAAATGTTCATATGATTGAAGTAAGAAAAGTTTTACCAAAATTGTGTGAGATGTTAATTAGTCAAGGTATATTACTCGTGCTACTTCTGCCTTTTTTGAAATATGTTTGCTTGATTCTAACTCAAATCTATTATTTTAGCTATCTTTTGTATTCTAAATACCTCACAAAAAAAGTGCTGATCACCAGCAGGATGATGAATAAAACAGATTCTGAAAACAGAAAATCCTGTAACATCTCTCTTACGCAAGGGCCTGGAAAACAGCTTCAAGAATAGGAAAGGCACAAATGGGTCTCAAAGTGGACAAAACGAACGCCACAACATTCACAATTTCTTCAACTTTTATTCATGGGAGATATCCCTAGGATTCAGTAAGGGCTTATGTACTATAAAAGCATTAGAGAGAGGCTGCTAAAGGTAGGCAGTGATTGGAGCAAAAACAGTAGAGAAGGAAAAACTATAAAATGCAGAAATAAGAACTCAAATTTAATATTCTAGGTCATTTAGTTAAGGAACAATAGTCCATGAATACAGTCATAGTTTCAAACAGTGAAATCACCACTATATTACTCCAAAGCATAATTAATGGATTAGTTCATTAAAAAGATGCTGAGTCACCACTATATCATACTTTGCAAGGTTGGCAAATATTTCATCTAGTCTAGAAATACTACATTAAAAAATATACTTTGGGGGAAAAGATAGATAAAATGTAGTATATCTATGCAATAGAAAATTAGTCAGTAATAAAAGGAACTATTGAAACATGCTATGTCATGGATGAACTTGAAAAAAATTATCCTAAGTGAAAGAAGCCTGACACGAAAGACCACATATTGTATGATTCAATTTATATATAATGTCCAGAAGAAACAATTTTTAGAGACAGAAAATAGGTTAGTACTTGCTTGGAGCTGGAGGTAGGAACAGGATTTCCTATAAATGGGCAAGAGGAATCTTATTGGGGGGATAAAAATCTTCTAAACCCAATTTACAGTGATGGTTGGATCATTCAGTTAAATTATTAAAAATCATTAAATCACATACTTGAAATGGGTGAACTTTATGAAATATAAAATACACCTCAATAAAGCTGTTAAAAATGGTTTTAAGAAACATGGTACAATGAAACACATTTTCGGTTGAAAAAGGCACATTTCAGTTTTATAAGAATTATTTTTATATGGAATATATTCCCCCAAATAGCTGATGAGACAAATTAAATTAGAAAACCAAACCAAAATATCCAGCATAAGTTACTAAAATCAGTCAATTATTATCCCACTCTTCTCAAAAATTAAGAGAACTGTTTGGAGTAATCTATTTAAATCTACCAATACTGCTACTTCTAAACTTTCTCATTTACTACAGTGAAGCATAGTTAGTATTTAATCACATCGACTCTGAGGCCAGACTTCCTGGGTCTGTATCCTAGCCTCATCATGTACCAACTTTGTGACCTTAGAAAAGTACACTTTCCCATGCCTTTTACCGCATGTATAAAATGAGGACAACAATGATACCTACTTAATAGAACAGATGTGAGAATTAAACATATAAACACTTAGAATAGTGCCCAGCACATATAAGCACTCCATAAAATAATAGCTATCATTATTTCTAAAAGTTTACATCTCATCAGCAAAGTTCGAACCAGGGCAACTTTCATTCAATCTTTTATTTCACTTCAATACACAGTGAAGCGATAACTATGAAATTTATAAATTATTTACATCTAATTCTGTGCTTTCAACCAGAGAAAAGTTTAAAAAAAAAAGATCCAGCACTTAAAACACTTACACAATGAATATCCAAAAGGAGAACAATGGTTGTACTTGAAGTTTACTTTTTACAAATGTATTGCTCTTTAAAAGTATTCCCAATCCAATGTCCTTAAGAAAAACTGATCAGATTTCTAAATGAACTCGTTTTATTTACTCACAGGATGCTTTGGAAGAAGATCCACAAAAAATTTCTTCAACAGACAACAGGGGCTACTCAAAAGGGCCCTCCTGCCCAGAAAATAACTAGCTCTTAGATGAAGCAATTTAACACATTGTTCCTATGGGTGCCTAGCAATCTCAAAAGCAAAACAAACAACTGAACTGATACTAGAACAGGAACTGAGTGCAGTAAGCAAATTTGAAAGGGATGCACTGAGGGCTATTATCAGCTATGAGATGGATCAGAAACAAAGGCTTGGGTTAGCAGCATGGTGAGGGGGCTGAATCAGACAGTCACATTAGGCTGGGTATCCTAGAAAGGAGCTAAAGTGTTCCCAGGTATGTGGCACACCTTAGCAAAAGAAATTTTCTCTGGAGCAAAGAATCCCCATTTTAGGCCCCTACGATTCCCACAGACTAAGATCAATATAAACAGGCAATCAAAGAGCAGCAAACACATTAAGAAAACAATCCTCAATGAAGGACATAAAACATTTATATTCCCAAAGATTTCTGATACTAGAATTTTCAAATGGAGAACGTAAAAAACTATGTATCAAAAGAAAATTAACAAGCAAGAAAGGAGAAACTATCAAAAATAAGCATCAGCAATTCCACTCCTAAGTATATACCAAAGAGAAATGAAGAATGTATACAAAGAAACTTGTACACAAAAGTCTATAACAGCATTATTTATAATTCATTAATAGCCAAAAGGTGGAAATGAGCCAATGCCCATCAGTGGATGAAAGGATGAACAAATTGTGGAATGGAAGTACTCATACATGTTTCAACTTGGATAAACCTCAAAAACAATATGCTAAGTAAGAGAATCCATACACAAAAGGTCACACACTGTACAATTCCTTTTTTATGGATATATCTGAATAGGTAAATCCATAGAGACAGAAAGCAGATTAGTGGTTACAGGGAGGAGGGAATGCAAAATGATTACTTAATGGGCAATGCTGTGTTTTTCTGGGGTGATGAAAAACTCTGGAAACTAGAGAGGTAGTGGATAGACAGCACTGGGAATATACTAAATGCCACTGAATTGTACACTTTATGAAGTTAATTGTATGTGATGTAAATTCCACCCCAATCGAAAGAAGCACAAAAATGGGGCATGTTTGAAGAAACAATGAATGTTGTAAAGAAGAAAATGTACATATCATTATATTCCAGCAATTCCACTCCCAAGTATAGATCCTACATAGACCCTTCAACCTGTGTATGATGAGACATATAAATACATAAATGCAAAAATGTTCAATGTATCACTGTATGTTCATAAAGGCAAAAAACTGGAAACAATCCAAATATCCTTTGACATAAAAATGGATAAACTGTGGTACATTCACCCAACAGATTATTATACAGCAGTGAAAATAAATGAGTTAGATACAATAATATGGATAAATCTTAAAAGGCAATATCGACATTTCCATAGAGCTCAAGAAAAAGCACAAGTAATACACTGTTTAGGGATACATGCATATGTGATAAAATTTTTTTTAAAGCAAGGAAATGATAAATTCAAAATTCAGAACACTGATTATCTCTAGGGGAAAGATAAGGAATGACATAGGGAAGAATATACAGGGAGACACAATGATATCGTTAATTTCTAATTCTTAAAGCTGTGTGGTGGTTCAAGGGTACTAATTCTATTATGCTGGTTTATATCTTACACATATTAAATATGAGAATATATGTTACATATATTATATATATGAAAATATGAATCAAAATGCTTTGTAAATGCTAAAAATAAATGAAGAATACAGTAAAGTTTTAGTTGAAATCAGCAATAACCGTACTATAGCCTTAATACTTCCATTTTTAAAGTAGCACTGGTAAACTAAGACAAAAAAAGTGTGGAAAGGGAGTTTTGGTGGCTTTTTTTGGAAAGTACATTACATTACATAAAAAATGTTCAAATATAATTCAAATTTTAAAGAATACCATTACAGCAGTTTCTCTCTATAAAATAATTAGTTGGTACCCAGACCCAGTTGAATCTAGTAATTTCACATAATATTTGGTAAAGCAAAACAACTACGCTAATTGCTTAGAATTTATTATACTGACAAGAAACATTATAGATATGTTCACATATGAAAACGGTTATTTACCCTAAAATTAAAAAGAATTACAAAAACTAGAGTCTAATGCAAGCAAGAATGAGATAAAATCAAAATGAAATGGAACATACAAATAAAAACCAGAGGTCACATATGCAAAAAACTATCCTTAAATTAATTTTAAACACATCTCCAGAGTATACACGGTAAAGAACAAAGATCTTTACAAGAATACGTTCCTATTTTATAATCATGAATTTAAAAGTAAAATAGATTTTTATTTCTCTTAAGGAAAACTAATGTCTTCGACAATAATACTTTTTGTTGTTTCTTGTTGGATGTCATATTTGGGAAGACAGCTGTAAAAACTAACAATCCACCACTACCACCTGCCCAACAAGTAAAAATAGATGAAGGGGAAGTTCTTGCAGATAGGAACAACTGCCCACACTCAATTTGTTGAGTTAATCTGAGGGCTACAATAACCTCTACCAAACTAGCAAATTAAAATAAAGGCCTCTTCTCAGAGACTTATAAAAGTAGATTAACTATGTACTTAAGTAGAGGAAAACACCAGGGCAAATTAAGTAGTTACTTTCTAAAGCAGAGAAATGAGAACGAGTATCTGAGGGGCTGGCCCGGTGGCGCAGTGGTTAAGTGCACACATTCTACTTTGGTGGCCCGGGGTTCACTGGTTCAGATCCTGGGTGCAGACATGGCACTGCTTGGCAAGCCATGCTGTGGTAGGCATCCCACGTATAAAGTAGAGGAAGATGGGCATAGATGTTAACTCAGGGCCAGTCTTCCTCAGCAAAAAGAGGAGGATTGGCAGCAGATGTTAGCTCAGGGCTAATCTTCCTCAAAAAAAAAAAAAAGAAAGAAAGAAAGAAAGAGAGTATCCGAGAAATAAGGAGTATCAAAAAAAGTTAAAACTGAGACTCTCAGTGGGATATTAAACTTGTTCCCTGAGTGAGGCAAGGGTGGGGAGGTGGGGTAGAGATATAAAGCTCTCGTTTTTAAATAAAGCTTGACGAAAAGTGGGAAGAACAAACAAACATGCCGAGTAAATTCTGTTTCACTGGAAAAAGGTTTACTTATATAACTGCCATTTTTAGAAAATTCATCCACCAAAAAGAATGAACCAAAAATGTATAAGTACTAAAAGGGATAATGTTCTCTCATCAGGAAAATCCAGTCTTCACAGTATATCTAAATAAATAGCAAGCTTTATTTGGTAACCTTTAATATCAAAATTCAGACAGTGATTTCTTTTTATAAACATTATTTAAAAATTAACCAAAAATAATACAGTGTATAAGAACAGGTTTCTTATAAAGAACCATCCTATGTGTTCTTCCACAAAAACTTGTAACTGAACATGCTCAGGGAAAAAAACCCTGTTAAGATTAGAAAAATATTAGGGGCTGGCCCCGTGGCCAAGTGGTTAAGTTCACACACTCCGCTTTGGTGGCCCAGGGTTTCGCCGGTTTGAATCCTGGGCACGGACATGGCACCGCTTGTCAGGCCATGCTGAGGCGGCATCCCACATGCCACAACTAGACAGACCCACAACTAAAAATACACAACTAGGTACCAGGGGGCTTTGGGGAGAAAAAGGAAAAACAAAATCTTAAAAATAAAAAAGAAAGAAAGAAAAATATCAGACTACAAAGCAACAGCAATACCTACCAACCAATCCCCCAACCGCCACAGCCCCTCGTCCTCCTCCCCCGCCCCCGCCCTTCTTCTTATTCAACCAAACAATGCCCATGTACTAGAAATTCAATTTTAGTGTTAAACTCTAATTTTCACTTCTGGCTTGTAGTTAAAGTTAGAGAAACGGAACCAGTCAAAGAACAACACAAGTGTAGTTCCCACTGCACATGCCTGTGGGCTGAACTGGGTTTTCTTTGTTTGCTTACACAATTCATGATTTGATCTAAAATTCCTAGGTTTTGAAGTGTGAAACCAATAGTGTATTGGAAAGGAAAAGAAATATCAACAAACATTTGTGTTTCAATCTTGACTCTACATCATACTAAGTTGGTGTGATATTGGACACACTATTTAAACTCTTAGAGCCTCACTTATAGGCAAAATGCAAGTAACCTTACAGAGTTGTGATGGTTGAATGAGTATCTATGTAAATACACTAACATAGTGCCTGGCACATGGCAGGCATTCAAAAAGTGGCAGCTATTGTATCTGGCAACTCCAACGCTAAAATCTACTGTGACTTCCCGGTTAAAACCCCTCTCTTCTTCAAAGAATCAAGTTTAATTTTGTCAATTATTGTCCTACTTGAGCAGAAAACTGGTGACACAGAAATATCCACTTCTATAGGAAATAAACAGTAAAGTCAGAAGTATAAAAATGCAGTTCAGATCCTACGCTGAAATATGAAGACTGACATGCTTTACTTTTGTTAGTTATTAAATATTCTGCATTAGTAAGAGTTTCAATTTATAGCGGAAAAAACTTAGGAAGCTATAAATACTGAGGTGTAGAGCAGTTTAACAATGTAATTTAAGTTGCATCTTATCTTCCAGAATTCCAATTTGTAGAAAAATGTAACTATTATAGAGTTTGTAGTCAATTAAAAGGAACGTGTCGACTCTGAAGCAGTACAACTATTTCAGAAATTTCTCTCTACTCTCATTAACCCCAAAGAACCCATCTGGAAGATACAGCAGGACTATTTTGAAGGTTCTGCTATTAGAAAAGGTCATAAGTTAAGCAGGAAGTAGGAAGTCTTCGAAAGTAGAAACAGAAGAATAATAGCACCTGACAACTGTGAAATGTTTCATAACACAGTTTCTAAGTAAACAAAAGATCTTTGTGAGACTAATCAAGGAAACCATTAATCTGCTCTTTCTCTTGGGGCCTCTAAAATCTATGTTTCAAGTGAAAATACACTTAGCACATTGGTAAGTAATGGAAATATCTAAATGGAATCCATTGAGAAGTAGTTTTATTAAGCATGCTAGCTGTGCAAGCACTAACTAAGGTGCCACCAAACTTCTCTTAATCACAGCTCATTTTTATTCCCTTTAACAAACACTAATAAATCATAAATTGGAAGATATACAGCATACATATAATGAATTGGTTTTGTCACTATTGTAACACAAAGACATCTCTATAAATGTAGCCTACATAAACAAGAGGAATGACAAATGGATTTCAGCTTGTATTGGCTGTCTGGTACAGTACTAAGGATTTTGAGTCAAATTTAAACTCAACTGGACACTGCTGTAGACAAACTGTCTGCCTTTGGCACTAGTCAGGGAGTGACATCATATATGTCATATTAACTGCTATCATTGGCCTACAGAATAAATACTTTATATATCAATTCATTACTCATAGGGCCCACTGTGATTCAACTTTTATTTGGCTAGCTTTTCAACCTATAGAAAAATGTTTTATTCATATAAACAATGCACTAAAAGGAAAATGTTTAAAATGATTAATGACTCTTTTTAAAAAGGAAATAAAATAATTTAATGTGAATAAGAATAGCAATAATTACACACAGCATACTACAGTGGCTAATATAAGAAGGATCATTAAAGACCTTATACAAAAAGTGATTACTTACTTTCTGAACACGTAGTTTCACCATTGGTAACAACTTCAGACTCTAACTGCAGCCCATCAAGACAAACTGACAAGTCTCCAATTGTCTCTGTCGGCTCTTTGTCACCTACAAGCTGTAAAGTCACAACTACTTCCTCAACTGAAAGAGAATAAAATTACAGAACAAAATAGTCACTTTTTTTCTTTAAGTTATCTCAACTCTCAAAAACAATGTCAGAAAAAATTTCCATTTATATGTACATAAATTGTTGTATCCAAGGTTTCAGGCCTTTGAAAACCAAAACATTCAGAAAATAGAACAAAATTTGCTAATGCTTAATATCCATAATATAAAATACTAAATAGCTCAATTATCTCATTTATTATATTAATTCTATCCTTGTATAAAATGAGCCAGCAGGGCAACCGAGATTATTCAGCAATGTACGTCTGAAGTATATTGAGTGACAGCATATAACTTAAGAATGGATTATATCTCCTAAATCCTAGATGAGAAAATTCTTAGAAGTATGTTTTAGATAGCTAAGGGGTAGAAAAACTCTATGTTTTAAAATCATGATATATCAATAAAAACAAGCACGTTTCAAGTTTTTATATATCTATATACATATAAATAAAACCACAATTATCTAAAATGAGAAAATTAAAAAAATAAGCATCTAAAAAGGAAATCTGTCAAAATATTAACCATATTTGTCTCTCTGAAGTGGAATTACGTTTTTCCTTCATTTCTGCTCTATGTTTTTTAGTTCTCTGTAATTGAGTACATAGTATTTTAATAAATATCTATTTACTAAATAAATATTTATTTAAAATATTGGATCCAAAACAAATGGCCAAACCAAGGTTACTTGGAATGCTTTAAATAGTTCAAGATTCTTCTCTCTGGTAATATTATAACCAAGTAAACTTAAATAGTGAACACAGTCATTCTGCATGTTTGGCATATGAATTTCTTCCAGAAAAACAAACAGCTGTGCATAATTTCTATTATTTTTACATACATACGTTTCATATTGTTTGACTTTAATGTTTCATAGATATCTAATGCAGCAGTTCCCAACAAAACGTCAGATTTCAGCGTCTGGTGACTCCACACACGAAAATGTAATTTACTCACAGGGGTGACGATACTAAAGGTGAAGAAAAGTAAAAAAAATATTATTTTCATTAAATATTACAATGGGATCCTAAATAAATTATAATAGGTTTTAATGTCTAAAATCTTCTCACTGCATCCCTTACAGTTTACTGTACAACCAATATTGCCTATATTCTATAATCTTATGAAAAACATATTTGAATGTCACATGTTTGAACAGTCATTTGCAATAAACTGTATAAAAACTATTTTAGAGTCATCAATTAAAAAAACAGGAACACTATATAATCTACCAAAGTCCAATGGTTCAATGTTATCAAGACAAATTCTAGAAATATTTGAATTTCTCTATACCTCATTTTCTCTAAAATGTGATCAAATTTTCGGGGACAAATAAGTGCTTTCCTCCCTAGAAATCTACCTATGCCTATTACCACCATCATAACTCCACCACCATTTTAACGTTGACAGGTAGTTTAAACAAACTAAAAAATTTTCACCTTAACACTGCTTCTTTTGGGGGGGGGGGTGATAGAATCTGTTCACTTTCTTCTTTTCAAAATTCTAAGATGTTACTTTCAGGAGAACATATAGTATATATTATACTAACAAAATATTTCTCTATTAGTCCTCTGGGAAATCATAATGCGGATGGAATAAGAGTTGATAAATTTAATTTTAATTTGAGAGAGGATAAAGTATACTGCCAAAGATGTTCTTATCTGAATTATTTCAGTTCAGTTCTAGAGAGAAATCTGGAAAGCCTGATATGTAACTATGGAAGCCGTGTTAAAACTGCAGGCCAATCTGCTGCAACTTAAAAATTCAGGAGAAGAACTTGAGCTGTGTGTTTCCCCCAAACATCTGGGCTCAACAACAGCACTACTATATGAGGCTACAAAAAGAGTTTCTTTTTTCTTAACTTTTAAACCAGTACGGAGTCCATGTCATTATTAGCTTAAGAATCTCAAAGTGCACATCTAGTGAGCAGAAACAGCAGTTGGCAGAAAGTAGATGGTGAACATCTCTGGTCATTATAGAGGCTGTGACCTTTTATAGATTTCACTGGCTTTTTAAAAATTTTTACTCATATATTGTTTAATTTAGATTCAATCTCCAATGGGCCACTAACTAAAAACAAAATCTAAGAAACATTAATGTTAAAATAAATATAGATGAGGAGCATTAGAATGATATTTCTGCAAATAGGCCTCAACATGATCCTCAGTAAATTCTTAAATTTCACTCATTTGCTCAGAATCATCATAAAGCATATCAAGATGCCCTACAACTTCAAAAATCCATGTTAAAGAATAATATAGGTATATCCAATTTGTTTTGCCATTTATTAGAAATAAATACTATCCTCATATGCATGTATCATGTGAAGAGAAGAGCTTATAGTTTCAAATGTCGCACCTCACCACTTAGAAATAAAACTTTTTTGAGCCACTGGTTTATTTCTCTAAGGAAAAAAATGCAAGAATTCCAATGTTAGGTCACGAAAGCAATTTGTCTATATTTGATGTGGTAACAACCAGTTATGTTTTGAACTAACGTTTTAATATACATTTAGTCCCCAAAACAAATATGCTAAATTATTTTAAAACTCATTTATTGATAAATCATACTTTTTCTTTCATTTTAATAAAAAAATTAAAATTAATCTATAATTCCCTTCAATGAGTGTTCAATAGCAACATTTGGGGCTTTGTCAATAAGTGTCAAAATTGAGCTATATCCTACTTCTATGAATTCATGCTACAGATAAAAACACCAACATAGAGACACATGCACATGGATGCATGTTGCAACACTAATAGTGCAACATGAGAAACCAACTGATCAACAGTAAATAGTAAACAAAAGAACTAGTAAAATAAATGATAGTCCATCCATATTAAGGAATATTATGTAGCTATATGAGTGATGTTGGACCTGTATGTACTCAGCTAGAAAGATAACCTATTATGGATATTAAATATAAAAACAGAGATGTAGAATAAAATGTATAGCATAATTTTTGTTAAAAAGGAAAAAAAAAGCCTGTGTAGTCTATGTGGACATTGTAATTAAAAAAACAAAAATAAAAAAACCTATTTTTAAAAATTAAATTTAAAAAAGTAAGCTACTCGTAGCCCTCTATTTCAATCCTAGGTTAAGGAAAAAGCTGCTAAGAATCTTTCTAGACCCAAGACCATGGGCTCTCTCAGCTGTTGTTCAGGGGCAACAGTGTTACCATCACCAACTAAACTGGAGAAAGTGGAAAAAAAGAAGAAGACTGGAAAAACAGAACTATCTAAAGAAAAACAAAATGGTAGAGGAAGGAGTCCTAGGAACCAACGAAAAGGAAAAAAAAAAAAAAAAGATGAGACAAAGGAGGAGCAAAGAAAACCAGTAAGAAACTTTTTCAAAGCTGCATTTCTGCTCACCTACTAAACAAAATATATGGTAGAAAATACTTTCAAACCTACACTGTAAGGGGTTGCTTCCATTTGGGACTACTTGTATTGTTGCATTTTTCTGTCTTCTTTGACTGTCCATCTACTGTGACTTCCACATAAGGACTCGGTCCAAACCAATTCTTTTTATTTTCTTTAAGTTTTGCTGAAATGACTAAGTAAAAGAAAAGGGAAAATATTCAATGTTTGAGATGTTAGTTCATCCTTCAAATTAATTTCATCAAGGTTAAACAGAATACTATCACTTTTACTCAGAGAAGCAGTTTTACTCTAAAATATTTACTAATTTCATTCACCCATAACCTTTGTATTATATAGGACTTCACCACACCATCCACCCAAATTCCTATCAGTAGACCCCCACTGTCAGTATCAGTAGTCCCAGAACTCTGAGGTCAATTAAAAAGTAAATCAACAAACTTGATCAACAAATATTCGAATGCCTACCATGTATCAGATATTGCTCTAAACTGTAGATAGAGCAGTTTACAGTACAGAAAAGGTCCTGGCTCTCTAAAAGATAACATCCTAGTTAAAGAAAAACCTTTGCGAGGAGAAACAGGCTAAGGAGGCAGAATATGACTTGGTAACAAGGAAAGTCTCTAAGGAAGTACTTTTAAGCAACCATCTAAATGAAAAGGAGCTAGCCCTAGTCATGTGAAGAATGGAGCTGGAAAGAGGGGAGCATTCCAGACAGAGGCAAGAAAGCTTGGCATTATCTGAGGAAAAAAATAGCAAACAGAAAAGAATGGTAAATGAGAGGAGATCATGTTTAGTTTTGTAAACCAAGATAAGGAATTTGCATTTTATTCTAAGCATGCTGGAAAGTCACTGGAGGAAGAGAGTTACAAACTAAGATTATTTTTAGTACCTCATATACCTCATCTTATCTTAACAAGAGCTTCCTTCATCATGCATCTTGAGATACTGACTCCTTAGCGTTCACCCTTGAGTTAGTCACTTTTGCCATGAAATAGCCTTTTCAATCCCCTTGGAAGGTATACAAAGTAGATTTGAATCTAGCAGACCACCCATGGTTCCCACAAGTGACAACTCATTGTTCCCCTATAAATGAGGTGATCACAGCCAAGGAAATACTCTACCACCTGGATATCTACTCCAGCAGCAAAGATCAAAGACTGCCGCTGCCCATCAGGATTAAGGGCAATAATTACATACAAAGTGCTTTAACAAACACCAGTAAATCATAGATTGTTAGTAATACAGCATACATATAATGAATTGGTTTTGTCATTATTATAACACATTATTATATGTGTTAAGGGACCCTTGGAGTTGCTAGAGGAATTCGTATAGCAGCTGCCCAAAAGCTCAATATACAGTCTAAAGCATAGACAGTCATTCTAGCAGGAACAGTCCCAGGTAGCAGCCCTGAATCTCTTGATTTCACATACATCAAATGCTTCTGTCCTTTTGTGCCTGTGTGCCTTTTTGGTGGCATCCAAGTCAGCTGCAGGACTGCTATTCTAACAATGTTTGCACATTCTATAAATCAAAGTTTCAACATTATTGTGAAATACTTGGTATAATAAAGTTCAATTGGATTCACGATCAATATGCTTTATAAAAAAAAATCTGTCAAAGAAAGAAAAAAAAGAGCTGCAAGAGATAATGCTAGAAAAGTAGGTAATAAGGAGCCAGCGAGAAATTTTCAGTAGGAGTGCTGTTTAACAAATTTACCAGGTGCCTACAACATATATCAGTTATTGATATGGGGACTGAGGATACAGTGATGATTAGATTAACACTTAAAGATCATTCCATTGCTGTGGAAAAAAATAAACTGAAAGGGAGACAAAAACAGGGGTTAAAAGGCTACCAGAGTGATCCAATCAAGAGATGACAGTGGCTTGGACTAGAGTGGTGAACATGGATATGGAGAGGAATAACTATTTTCTAAGAAGTAAGACGATTAGATTGATTGATGAGGAAGCTGGGGGAAAGAAGAAGCAAGGGTAACTCCCAAGTTTCTGGCATGAATAACTGGATGGAAGATGGTGTCATTTAATAAGATGGAAAAGATCTGAGAAAGAACAAGTTTGAGGAGGATGACATAGGCAGGAAATGAAGAGTTTTATAATGAATGTATAAAATTTGAGATGTCTGTGAGACGTGTAAGTGGAAACACTAAGTAAGAAGTCTTTTTCATAACAAAAAATATTCAAGTGAGGACCAGACCTATCTCTGATTAATATGTATTATAAAGCTTTAGTACTTAATACAGAGCCAATTTTAATCACAGGATTGCCAAAGAAAAATATAACATTCCTATTTTTAATACACTTCTGGTCTGAGAAAAGGTGAAAGAGCCTAAACAATTACAGATAAGCCCATTACATTTTAGGGGCTCTTGTGGTCCTCCGAAACTGATTAAATCTATAACAAAGAACAATGCAAGTCTGAAAGGAAGGAAATGTTCTGCTCTCAGTGACTTTTTAGGATTCAAACTTTAGGATTATTCTGGCACGTAATCCCACTCAACCCCAATAGACCCATTTTAGGAAACTTTAAATGTGGAAATATTAGGGGAAGGAACACCAACTGTTTGTGTTTACTATGTGTTTGGCACTTAAATATTGTCATTTCAATTCTGGGTGAAAAGTCACCCAGACTGTCTATTCTGGGTGAAAAGTATTATCATTTTAATTTTTACACATAAAAAAACAAGCTCAACAGATTTTAAAAGTTTTGCGAGGGGCCAGCCCAATGGCATGGTGATTGAGTTCATGCGCTCCACTTCCGTAACCCAGGGTTCGTGGCTTCAGATCCCGGGTGCAGACCTACACACCATTTGTCAAGTCATGCAGTGGTGGCATCCCACATACAAAAAATAGAGGAAGACTGGCACAGATGTTAGCTCAGGGACAATCTTCCTCACACACACACCCACACACACACACATACACACACAAAAGTTTGCCAAAGGTTCACTGCAAAGTCTGGACAGGAGAAATTATTTAAGTGTTTAAATCTCAAAGTTTAGATTGCATAAAACTTTTATTACAGTCTTAATATTATAAAACAGATCAATGTACTACTCCTGAAATTTAAATTCCCATAGTAAATTAAAAGAATAAAAGAATTGGAAATTATAAATTGGAAGAAAAGGAACAAGAAAAATGCCAGTATCATCTGTCACCTGGGTTACTGCAAGACCTCTAACAACTGGCCGTTTTTACTCTCACTTCTCGAATCCAATCCCTCACAGCTACTAGAATTATCTTCCTAAAACAGATGTGATCATGTCAACACTTTTCAATGATTCTCTAATGCCTGCAAAATAAAGTTTAAATTCTTCTGGGGCAGTTTATATTGCTGTACCTTTTCAGCCTCTTCCTATACCCAAATCCCACCCAGACTCCTGGTATTCTAACCAACCCTTAGCTGTTTCCTGTCTTTCACACCTCTATAGGTGCTACTCCCTCCACTCATAATGATCCTTCTTCCTTTTCCACTCAATAAAATCCTACTTCCTGAGAGACAAATGCCCCCTTCTCTTTGACTGAATGCTTCTTTAAACCTAAGAAGTTAAACTGTTCCTGCCTCTATGCTTCCACAGCATTTTCATATTTAAGGCTCCTACAGCTTTTCATTGTGTCTTAGTTTTCAGTAAATTTATTAGTTTTTACTTATTTTACTTATTTAACCCACCCTGTAATCCCCTTCATGGCAAAAATGTAGCCAGTCTTTATAACTCCTAGAATACTTAGTGATTTAAACTCGAGAGACATTTAATACATTTGTTGAACCAAATGATCAGTGATGATAGAAAACAAGTTTCCCTGCTTTATACACATATACATTATCTACTGCATATAATTTCATGGTATATGTTAATGTTCTTCTGATCCTTCTATTCTGAAGGTCAACACTTTGACCTGATTTTGGTTCTTCATCCTACCTCTCTGGTACAAAATAAAAACTCTGACAATTTAAATATAACGAAAGTAAAAGTGAATCCTTAGTTGATCCTATTTTGGGAACCAGGTGGCTACAGTAAACAAGATAAATTAAGTAAAGGTGCTGAGACCAGGTAAATTAGCAGTAAGATGAGCTAGCTGATAAGAGATAAAACCAGTTAGGAAAGGGCTATCTCTGTAGTCAGAAGTCATGACAGGCCACAGGAGGCCTCTGTGGCAAACTCTGTCTTGGCTGGGCAGATTGCATATAAACTCTTGACTTAAAATCTTAAGTATGAAGGACATTCCTGGTCTCCAAGCACTGGGAGCTAAATATATGGTATTCTAGTAAATTTGGGAATAGCATTTAATTCCAATTAGTAGGAACTAAAATCAAGACAGATTCTCCTCAAATGATGAGCTTTGAGTAAGACTGAGACTAAGAAATTTTTAGGAAACACCAAAGTACTTATTTTGCCCACACAGTATTATGCTAACATACAGCAAGCATCAAATAAAAAACACACATAAATTCAGTATATAATAGCTGAGGTTATGTATAGAACATAATTAAACAGGAAATGGCTAAAGATAGGGAAGAACTAAGAAAACAGACTTATCCAAGGTAAGGGACTCAGGCCACAGGATTAGAGAAAAAGAGGTAGATGATCCAGGAAATACAAGAGTAAAAATCAGCAGAATCTGATGATGGACAGGAATATGAAGGGTAAAGAAAAAAGAGGTTAAGAAAATTTTAAATATGTGATCCACCAGTTAACCTCTTGATAACAAAGTTACCACTTCCATTCTGGCCATAAATTAAGTTTTTACAATAAACATCAATGATCTTTCACAAAATCAGTACCATTCTTGCCATTCATTCTCGACCTTTTTAAATTTTAAGAAAATTTGAATGATTTTGTTAAGAAAGAAGACAATGCAAAATAAGCAACCAACCTTACAAAAGATGTAGGCTTAGACTGCTGTTAAGATATTAAATTAGATATAAGTAATCCTAGAGGGAGAAAGAAATAAGGAATTTGGCGAAAGAGAATATATCACTCTGCACTTATATAGCGTTTTGGAGTTTTCCCACTTATGTACACTCTCTCTCAACAACCACGTGACAGAGATGTTAATATCCTCAGTTCACAGATAAGGAATGTGAGGCTCAAGGATATTAGTGACATGCACAAGGTTATACAACTATTAAATATCAGAACCAGAACTAAAATCTAAGGACATTAACTTCCCTGAAGATGGTGTAACCATGGGCCCTCTAGGACCAGTTCAACTGACCCCACCTTATCTACAGAATATAATTAAGAGTGGTTTTTCAGGAACTGAGACCCCTTGGCCAGTTCAGGCCAGTTGAGACTACCAACCCATCAACTGGGTCTGTGCAAATGCCCCATAAGTGACCTTTTTGACATCAAAGGCCAAAAACTCTACCCTCAGATCATGCCAACACTACCACTGTGTGAACATGCGTCCCGTGAAGAGTCATGAAGCTTGACTACACTTACACAGATCATCAATCACCTCACTTCTCCTTACCTCCAATCACCTATCTCCACACTTCAGACCACTCTGCCCTTCATCTCATAAATTTTACCCCAAGCCCTGGATTGGGGAGACAGATCTGAGAGCATATGCCTCCTGTCTCCTTGCAGATCAATTTAGCAAGAAAGCTGTTTCCTTTTTCCAAAAGTTGATGCCATAATGAATGGCTTTTTTTTATGTGCATCGGGCAGGAGAACCTCAATTTTGTGCGATGACAACGGGAGTCATTAGTCTGTATAAATTTGTTGATTAAAACTGGGGACAAGGGGCTAGAAGACCTCGCCAAGAATTCAAATGTAGAAGCTTTAGTGGCACACTATTCAAAATACTTTAAGTACTTATGATTTCCTGCTATAATTTTTGCATCTATCCGATAAATTACACAGGAAAGCTATTGCCCAACACAAGGATCAATACAGGTACATTCAATATCCAACAAAAATGTTGACAGATCATTTAAATGCCAACAGAAGTTCCCAAAGGGGCTACTGCAATAAATTACCTTGATCTATGTGAAAGAGTAGCACAAAAGACAATCTTTCTTATTCAACTCAAATTTGTAATAGCTAAATATATATGCAAGTTATTTCCATAAATTAGTTAGATTCAAGTTATGGAAAGTGTTACCAATGCACTGGTACTATACTTTTTTATTTTATATAAATGGTGAAAACAAAAGGTGAGGCTGCCTTTCCTTTGATACTATTATAAAGAATTCAGTGAAATTAAAACATCCAAGTTCTCTAAACAATCCATTTATCAACAGCACTATGAATTATTTTTTTAAACCTCTATTTTGCTACAACTTATAATAGGTACCATTTCCCTGAAAGAGCACCTGCCATTTCTCTACTTGTCCTCACTTAATCTGGTAAGAGAGACCAATTAGCAAATATATATTGTAAACAATTAATAGTAATGTATATACGTATGAATGATAGGAAGTTAAGAAAATAAATTTGAGCAGAACCACAGAGGAGGATTTTAACTTTTGACCCTAAATTCTCCTATCAGTCTTCACATCAACTTTCTAAAACACAAATCTGATTAATTGTTCTTTGTTAAAAACCCTGATTACTTTCCATCTCCCTTAGCAATGATTTTTTTGTAGCCCTGACACACCTGAAGGAGATGACCCACTTTCATTAATTCTCATGGCTCCCCTCTCTGCCTCAGTGACTTTTAGGGTCATTAAGGGAAGTCTTGAGCAAGAGGTAAGGAAGGAAATGCACATGTTCTCTCCTGAAAAGATCCTTTTCTACCCCTCTACATTTAAACAGTAGCAACACTTCAAGCACCACCTCCTTTTCACAGCAACTCTAGTTGAATATTGATCTCTCTTTCCGAACCAGTTATTATCTCTTCTTGCCATTACCATATACAGAGGTATTTTTTATACTTGTGTATTTATGCCTTCCTCAATTCTAGAAAGATGTCAAGGCAGCTTACAATAAAAACAAATACTATAAATGATTCATTAACATAGAATAAAAAATATAATGTCATTAAGGGGATTTATGCAAAAAAACTAGTTCTGCAGTTTCAAAAGCTTTCATCCAAAGCAAAGAAGTAAATAATGAATTATGAAAGGCACTTGATTCTATTCAACTTGGCACTTACTGTTTATTATCTTATGCTCTCCATTTGTTTCATATCTAATAATATATTTGTTAAATTTATAACTTTTATCCATTTTTCATGGTGTTTGTTTTTATTAAATTGTTTTTAACCTATACTTCTGCCTTCTCAGAATGTTTAGACCCAAGATTAAAAACTTTTAAAATGGGGGCCAGCCCTGTGGCGCAGCAGTTAAGTTTGCACGTTCCGCTTTGGTGGCCCAGGGTTCACTGGTTCGGATCCCGGGTGCAGACACGGCACCGCGTGGCAAGCCGTGCTGTGGCAGGAGTCCCACATATAAAGCAGAGGAAGATGGGCACGGATGTTAGCTCAGGGCCAGTCTTCCTCAGCAAAAAGAGGAGGATTGGCAGCAGACGTTAGCTCAGAAATAATCTTCCTCAAAAAAAAAAACTAACTTTTAAAATGGCTAAGAATTATGTCTACTTGAGATGCATTCAGGCATTTATTAAACGTTTTTCTTACTATGATAATAAAGATGATAGCAAATAAGACAGCCGGTTCATGCAAAGAAAAAAGTCTAAAGGAATTACAAATCTAAATCTAAAAAATATAACAATATTTATCTCTGAGGACTAAGATAATAAATAAGGACCTCTCACTTTATTACTTTACTGAGTTTTTAAAAATAAAAAGCATGTGTATTACTTATGTAATCAGAAAAATTAAAGAGTTTTTTAAAAGATTTTTCCAATCCAAGGTTTCAAAATTAAGCTGCCAAAAATAAGAAAAGTCGTAAGAAGCTTGGCCCAATTTAAATCAGTTAGTCAGACTAGCTTGAGGATGGGGAGGGGGAAAACAACTAGAATCTGGCTTTGGTAAGGAAATATTAATATGTTACATTGAGAATCAGACATTGCTAAGGAAAGAGACTGGAGTTAGTGAAGGAATTCCCAAAAATAAATTCTACGACGCTGTCACTTTAAGAAAGTGTTATTTTTATAGAAATTCAATCACTTTTAGGTTTTGAGGAGGATAATAAGGATATGGTGTGGCCTAATATTCATAATCCAGAGATGGATATAAGTCAGGTATAAACGAAACTAAAATACCACACAGAGGATGATAATTTTTCTATAATCAATAAACACCATTAAATTAAAGGGAGAGAGAGTGGGGTTTCACTGTGTGACAGAGACACATGCATGTTTGAAGAAAATGCAATGGCTCACCTTGGCTAGTGCAAACAGTTCATACATAAAGACCTACAAAGAGATCATATGGAGCCAGACTGTGAAACATCTTAGCCTAGACTAAATAAATTCTATACTATAGTCAAGGAGAAGCACTTGAGGTTTTTGAGCAGGAATGCAACATATCAGGCGGCATATTAAGAACAGGAATCTCAAAGTGATATACTTGGTTAGTAGCTACCAAAAAGAGGTATTAGTTAAGTAACAACAGCAACCAAAGGATTTAAACAGACCTTTCTCAAAAAAAAAAAGGACACACAAATGGCCAATAAGATGCTTAACATCATTAACCATCAGAGAAATGCAAATCAAACTTATAATGAGATACCACTTCACATCCACTAGCATGTCTATAATCAAAAAGACAGGTTTTGATTGGCACTGGCAAGGATGTGGAGAAATTGGAACCCTCATACATGGCTGGTGGGAAGGTTAATAGTGCAGATGTTTTGAAAAATAATTTTGAATTCCTCACAATGCGACATATGAATATTATATGACCCAGCAATTCTACTTCTAGGTATATACTCAAGAGAGCTGAAAACTTAGATCTTCACAAAAACTTGTCTGCAAATATTCATAATATTATTCATAACAGCCAAAAAGTAGAAATCCAAACACCATCAACTGATAAATGGATAAATAAAATGTGGTATGTCCATACATGAAATATTATTTGGCAATAAAAAGAAATTAAAGCTAATACATGATACAACATGGATGAACCTCGAAAACATTATAGTAAGTGAAAGAAGTCAGAGACAAAAGGCCACATATTTTATTATACCATTTTTATGAAAGATTTAGAATAGGCAAATCTATAGAGACAGAAAATACATTATTGGTTGCCCAGGGCTGAGGGTGGTTGGGGGATATGGGGAGTGACTGCTAATGGGTAGGGGTTTCTTTCTGGAGTGGTGAAAATATTCTAAAATTGACTGTGGTGATGGCTGCACAACTCCGTGAATGTACTAACAATCAATCATTGACCTCTAAATGGGTAAACTGTAATGGTATGTGAATTCTCTCTCAATAAAGCTACTAATACAATACAAAACAAAAACAAAACAAAAAACACTAGCAATTCCCAGGCACCAATTTAAATGAAAAACAAAACAAAACCACAAATCCTGAAACATACCCAAGAATATCCTAACTAAATACGTAATTTTTGGGGACTGGTCCCGTGGCCGAGTGGTTAAGTTTGCGCGCTCTGCTTCGGCGGCCCAGGCTTTTGCTGGTTCAGATCCTGGGCACAGACACGGCACCGCTCATCAGGGCATGCTGAGGCGGCGTCCCACATAGCAGCAACCAGAGGCACTCACAACTAGAATATACAACTGTGTACTAGGGGTGCTTTGGGGAGAAGGAAAAAAAAAAAAAGATTGGCAACAGTTTGTTAGCTCAGGTGCCAATCTTTAAAAAGAAAAAAAAAAGTAATTTTTACATAGCTAAGTATTTTGTTCATTCATTCATTAAGCAAATATTAATTCAGCACCTGATATGTAACAGCCACTAACAATTTTCTTCCTTTAAGATTATTTTTTATTCTAGGGGGTAAAAAAGATAAAGTAATGGATCTTTTTAAGACTTACCAGTGATCTGAAGTTGTGATTTCATGGTCAGGCTACCCATTGAACCAAGCTGTGATCCACTGTCAGACATACCACCAATAGGACGGCAAACCTGAACACAGCAAAGGAGACACTGTAAACATCAAAAATTCCCATTTAAAAAATACATAAACAGTCCTAACCAGGCCATTTCCATGTACCACTGAAGACCACAAAATAACCAGTGGCCTTCACACAAATTTTCAATTCTAGTATTCATCCTGCGTAACGTATCAGCAAAATCTGACATGGTTGACCATTCCTTCTTCCATGGTTTACTTTCTTCCCTTGAGTTCCCAAGACACATTCTCTAGGTTTATGTCCTACCTCATTGATTCTTAGTCTCTCAGTCTTCTTTGATGATTTCTCTCCACTCTTTATGGTTGGAGTGTTCTAGGGCTCAGTTCTTGGTTCCCTCTTCTCTTACCTCTCTATAGTAGTGGTTTACTCAAGGGTATCACCCAGTGTTATGGCTTTAAATATCATCTATATATCAACAAGTCTCAACTTTATATTTCTATCTCAGACTTCAATCCTAAACTCTAAACACCTCCACTTGAGTATCTAAAAGACATCCTGAACTTAACACATCCAAAACTGAACTCCTGATCTTCCTTATAAACTCTCTCAGTTGATGGCAATTCCATCTTTTTAGGTGCTCAGGCTCAAAACCCTGGAGTCGTCCTTGACTCTCTCCTTTATATTTCCCTTCCAACCTCCTGGCAAATTCTGTTGTCTCTATTGGCAAAATACATCCAGAATTCAACCATTTCTCACCACCCTAAACCACCTATCTGTTCAGAGTCACCTTTGACAGCCATCTTTTTCCTGTACTATGCTTCTCTCCTAGATTACTGCAATAACCTAACAGGTCTCCCTGTTTCTACCCTTGTCTAGCCTCAGTACCTATGCTCAACACAACCAAGATGACTCTTAAAAGGTTCAAAACCCCGCAAAGTCTTTCCATTCTACTCAAAGTAAAAGCCTAAATTCTTACAATGACCTAAAAGACCTTACATTATGAGTGCTTCCCCTGCTCCCAACTTCTTGATCTTATTTCTTCTACTCTCCACCCCTACTCAGGCACCTACCTCCTTGTTAATCCTCAAATATGCCAGCACATTCTATTCCTCAAATATGCCAGCAAGTTCTAACCTTAGGACCTCTGATCTACTTGTTCTCTTGACAATATTACAGTCTGCTCCACCTAGCCTGATCATTTTTTTCTTCTATAGAAGATATCATCTTCTGACACACTAAGTACTTAGTAATTATGTTTACTGTTTTTTTTTTTTTTAAGATTTTATTTTTTTCCTTTTTCTTTCTCCCCAAAGCCCCCCGGTACATAGTTGTATATTCTTCGTTGTGGGTCCTTCTAGTTGTGGCATGTGGGACACTGCCTCAGCGTGGTTTGATGAGCAGTGCCATGTCCGCACCCAGGATTCGAACCAACGAAACACTGGGTCGCTTGCAGCGGAGCGCATGAACTTAACCACTCGGCCACGGGGCCAGCCCCTATGTTTACTGGTTTTGACTCTCTAGGCTAGAATATAAATTCTATGTCAGCAGGGAATCTTTATTTTGTTCACTGATGAAATCTAGAAGCCCAAAACAGTGCCTGACATACAGCAAACACTTAACTATCTATTCAATGAAATGAATAAAGAAATAGCTATTGAATTATACTAAATGAACAGCTCTTAACATATCTTCTTCAATCCCTAATCATGGAAGAGTTAACCCTTACGTGGAAACAGCATGATTCATATAACAAAGAAGTTACAACAAAGTCAGGGCACTTAGGCTTGATTCCTGGCTACAAAACTTACTACATGATACTATGTGACTTATGTAACTTCTAGCTCCCAGTTTCCTGTCAGAAAAATAGGGATAACACCACCTCTCTCTCACAGGGTTGTTGTAAAGACTGAATGATTATGTATATGAAAAAAAGCTCTCTAAATGTTTGTTATTTATCACTAACAGTGTCTGAATTAAACTTAATATTTTTAAAATAAAGATTTGTTCTTAGGCTTTTGAGGACTGGATAAAAATACTAGAAATATTTCAAGTGGGTTAAGGTGAAGATTAAATCCCAACAAAATTTACTTAGCACTTACTATTTGCCAAGTACTATGTAAAAAGTATACAAATACAGTACAGCAAACAAAATATCTTGAAACTGTAAACACTGCCTTGAGCTTTTATAGAAAATTAGGCTTCCATTAAAAATTTTAAATATAAAACAATTTTGATGTCTTCTCAAAACTGCTAAGATGGAATGGAACAATAATTCCTACTGAGACAAACTCTATAAAATCCAATATGCTTCATCCCTTCACTTATACATGAAAATACTCAAAACTAAAATTTTGGCCTTAACTATAGTGACTAGCTCATTCCCTCGGCACAGTATATACATATATATTTTTTTCCCTTTACTTTCTTTGTTTACTTAAATTGCACCATTTCAGATGTTTTATAACCTACGATTTACTAAAAGGGCCCTTTCTTAAAAAATAAAATTAAAAAATAAAAAGCGGTCCTTTTATTTTACTTATGTTGTATGGATACATAAATAAAGACATCAAGTCTTTAGGAGTCATCCAGAATATAAAGGAAATGAGATGTAACATAAGAGCCTTAACACTGTATTGCATAAAATATTCCTTTAATTTATAGTGCCTGTTATAGAAAGGGCCCTCAAAGACATCACTACCGCATTCTATATAGTTATCTTCTCCTCAATACCCAAAAGACTGTCTGTCACAGAACTATGACATCAAGACAAGTAAATAAGAGGCAGCATGAACTCTGCACAGCAAAGGAAACCATCAATAAAACGAAAAGACAACCTAACAATTGGGAGAAGATATTTCCAAAGCATATATTGGATAAGGGGTTAATATCTAAAATATACAAAGAACTCATACGTCTCAACAACAACAAAACCAACAACCCAATTAAAAAATGGGCAAAAGATCTGAACAGAGATTTCTCCAAAGAAGATATACGGATGGCCAACAGGTACATGAAAACATGTTCAACATCCTTAACTATCAGGGAAATGCAAATCAAAACTACAATGAGCTATCACCTCACTCAGGTCAGAATGGTTATAATTAACAAGACAGGAAACAAGTGTTGGAGCTGTGGGGAGAAGGGAACCCTCATACACTGCTGGTAGGAGTGTAAACTGATGCAGCCACTATGGAAAACAGTATGGAGTTTCCTCAGAAAATTAAGAATAGATCTACCATATGATCCAGCTATTCCACTGCTGGGTATTTATCCAAAGAACTTGAAAACACAAATGCATCAAGATACATGCACCCCTATGTTCATGGCAGCATTATTCACAATTCACAACATTATTCCAAGTCTTGGAAGCAACCTAGGTGCCCATCAAGGGCCGAATGGATAAAGAAGATGTGGTATATACACACAATGAATACTACACAGCCATAAAAAAGGATGAAATCCAGCCATTTGTGACAACATGGATAATCTTGAGGGAATTATGCTATGTGAAATAAGTCAGAGGGAGAAAGTAAAATACCATATGATCTCATTCATAAGTAGAAGATAAAAACGACGACAAACAAACGCATAGCAATAGAGATTGGATAGATGGTTACCAGAGGGGAAAGGGGTGATTAGGCACACATGTGTGGTGATGGATTATAACTAGTGTTTGGGTGGTGAACATGATGTAATCTATACAGAATTTGAAATATATTATGATGTACATCTTAAAGGTATATAATGTTATAATCCAATGTTACTGCTATAAAAAAAAAAAGAGGTAGCACAAAAAATCCAGTATCTGCGTGCTGATTTTATGCACGATAAAGTACTATTCCAGTTGCTGATCTATATCAACAATTTATTGCTGGAAAAATACCCTTTTCAATAGTGTAGTGTAGACTATTTATTCTAAATTAATCTAAACTGTCTATGAATTACAAAGTTAAAAAGAAAATAAATTTAAAATCTCTATAGAAATACAATATATTTTAAAAACTCAAATTAACTTCATGTAGGAAAGATTAATGAAAGTATAGAACAGTGATTCTCTCCAGATAATTACAGTGAATCACTGTGGCAGAACTGTGAGATGCTCTGCAAAAACATGCTGGTAATTTTAATAATTTATGTACTTAAACATTTGTTTTACATAATCAAAATTAATTATTTTAAATTCTTGAAAAGAATAAAAATTACCATTTGTATAATAGTAAAAAAAAAAAAAAAAAACCTAAGGAAACCACCTAAATATCAATTGGCAGCCAGTTAAAAAAAATACATATTCATACCATAATAGAATACTACACAGCCATTAAAAAGTAACTTACTAATGATTAAAATGGAATGATTCCAAGAACTTTTTTTTAAACTTACAGAATACACACAATATGACGTCATTTTTGCAAACAAAAACAAACCATATATTCCTATAGGTACATGTACTTATAATAAATGCAGAAAAAATATACATCCCAAACTGCTAATACTGGTTACCCTTCTGGACGAGGGGGTGTCTGTGTACTAAAGAAGGTGGTTGTAGGGAAGTTTAGTTTTATACGTATTGTTTGAGGTTTTTAAAAGAAAACGTGTATCATTGATGACTTGTACAATTTAAAAATAGGCAAGACAGAGTAGGCAGAATGGAGAATCCTTCTCCCCTGAGCTCCAGACTCTTATATTTGAATATTATTTATAACTGCCTATATGGTTAAAATGACTAAATTGAAACTGTCTACCTAGGCACACTCACCCTGGCCTCAATAGCACCACCATCCATCAGTTGCTCAAGCAAAAGATACAGACATTATCTTTCCCTCACCAACAAGTTCTAAAGATTCTACCTACAAAATATACCCTAACGTATATACCTACTTTTCTCCTCCTCTTCTTAACCATCCTAGTCCAAGCTACAAACATCCATCCCTTCCCCTTTCAATAAATTACTAAAAGTGGTTAAACTGACCTCAATTCATTCTGCCCCTCACCCACTGCAAATTTGGCTTTCTTCCTATTTTTCAAACACACTAAGGTCATTCCAGCCTTACAGAGTGCACTAACTATTCTCTCTGCTGGGAATGCTTTTTCCTCTAGCTGTAATTAGCTAAGATCTTCTAGTATTCAGGCCTCAAGTTAACTATCACCTCCTCAGAGAGGTCTACTCTGACTACCCAATCTAAAGCAGCCATCCTATTACTGTCTATCACATCATTGAAAATTTCCTGATTTGTTTATTGACTGTAATGTCCACAAAAGTAGGCACCTTTTTGTCTACCTTGCTAATCAATGCCTAGCGTATTCTACAGTTTGGTTTTTTTTAAGTTAACTAAAGTCTACAGTGTATACTAAGCTTCACTCTTCATGTTGCACAGTTCTATGGGTTTTTACAAATGCATAATGCCATGTATCCACCATTACAGTATCACAGAGAATAATCTCACCACCCTAAAAATCCCCTGTGCTTCACCTATTCATCTCTCTCCCCTCACTCAGAACCTCTAGCAACCACTGATCTCCTTACTGCGTCTGTCGTTTGCCTCTTCCAGAATGTCAGATAAGTAGAATCACACAATTTGGAGTCTTTCCAGGCTGGCTTCTTTCACTCAGCAACATGATTAAAACTTCCTCCATACCTTTTCATGGCTTGACAGTTCTATTTTCCAACTGCTGAATAATATTCCATTGCATGTTTGTACCACAGTTTATCCATTCGTCTATAAAGGACATCTTGGTTGCTTCCAGTTTGGGGCAATTATGTAAAAAGCTGCTATAAATATTCATGTGCAGGTCACTGGTGGACATATGTTTTCTACTCAATTAAATAGGAGTACAATAGCTGGATGATAATGGTAAGCCTATGTTTTAGCTCTGTAAGAAACGGCCAAATGATCTTCCAAAGTAGCTGTACCAATTTGCATTCCTATAGGATTGAAGAATTCCTATTGCTCCACATCCTCACCAGCAATTGGTGGTGTTAGCTTTTTGGAATTCAGCCAGTCTAACATGTATACAGTGATATTTCACTGATGTTTTAATTCGCAATTCCCAAATAACATATGATGTTGAGCATCTTTTCATATGTTTATTTGCCATCTATGTATATTGTTTGGTGGGGTATCTGTTCAGATCTTTTGCTCACTTTTTATTTATTTTCTTATTGTTGCATTTTAAGAGTTCTTTGTATATTTTAGATAGAAGTCTTTTATCAGGTATGTGTTTTGCAAATATTTTCTCGCAGCCTATGGTTTTTCTTTTCATTCTCTTAACAGTGTCAAGGTTCTGGTCACCAATTCTAGTGTGTGGGTACGTGTGGAGGGAGTTTCCCCACACCAACAAGCAATTCTCTGACACCAGGTGGGTGTTCTACAATTTAACTCAATTCTGACTCTATCTACCCAGAGATAGTATCAGATCCCACAAGTTAAGGGGTCAGTCCTACAAGACTGCCTCCCCACCCCCGCTTCAGACATCAGTGGCAAGTCCAGGTTGTTCTGCTTCTGACTTATCAGCTATAGATTGGAGGTTCCTATGACCCCCTCCTTAGGGTCGATTAATTTGCTAGAGCAGCTCACAGAACTCACAAACATTTTACTTACTAGATTCCTGGTTTATTATAAAAGGATATAACTCAGGAACAGTCAGATGAAAGAGATGAATAGGGCAAGGTATGAGGAAAGGGCGCAGAGCTTCCATGTCCTCTCCGAGAGCGTCACTCTCCCCAAATCTCCACATGTTCACTAACCCAGGAAGCTCTCTGAACCCCATCCTTTTGGGTTTTTACAGAGGCTTTACTAAATAGGCATGGCTGACTAAATCATTGGCCAGTGGCAAATGAAGTCAATCTCCAGCCCCTCTCCCCTCACCAGAAGTTGTGGGTGGGAAGGGACTGAAAGTTCTGACTTGGTTGGCTCCAAGGTCGGCTCCACTGACAACCAGTCCCCATCCTTAGGTGCTGTCCAAAAGTCACCTCGTTGACATAACAAAAGATATCTTTATAGCTCTCATCACATAGGAAATTCCAAGGGTTTTAGGAGCTGGATAGGCACTGGATATGACAAACCATCCTATTGAAATGGCAAGCAATAGGATATATTGGAGTTTATGAGGAAGCCATTTGGTACAAACCTAATTCGCCCTGACTTTGTTTTCTCCAAAAGGGCCTGACTGTAGCCATTGAGCATGCATTGTATATCTGCTTAGACATTTCCTGTGACAAGAGCAAAGGCCCTTGAGATAAAGGTGCAACTTCCCTACCCCTCCCAACGTTGGCATTCCTTAAAGATTAAGCATCTTTCCTTAGGCTAGGAACTGACTGCAGCGCTCACCTGTGACCAACCACCCAGCTCGAGGCAACAGACCTGCCACCCTGCTGGTGTTCACCGAGACAGCAGACCTATCTGCTGTTTCCATCAATGGCTGTGCCGACAGAGCAGCCTTGTGACTATAGTAAAAGGGACATTTCAATCATATGTGAAACATCCTCTTTGAGGGTATATAACCACCCTGTATACCCCCACTTCTTTGGAGTGCTCTGTTCCTTTGTGGAAACACTCTCCCGGGTTACAATCCTCACATTTTAGCTCAGAATAAACTCACCCAAATTTTCATTTATAGATTGGTTATGGATTATTTTCATCAACAGAGAGAAGACCAGATATATATATTTCTTATTAAAAATCACAATATTATACAGTGACTTTTGTAGACCAGGAGATTTAATTTTAATAAAGTCTAACATTAATTTGTCTTTCATGGATTGTGCTTTTGGTGTTGTGTCTAAATATTCATCACCACCTCTTCAATGAATGGTGCTGGGACAACTGGATATCCACATATAAAAGAATGAAGTCGGACCCCTGCCTCACATCATATACAAAAACTGTAATCACAGGACCAGGAACAGAGTTTGTCACCCCAAAATATGCTTCTTTGGCATAAGAATTATTTTAGGCTGATCATTTTTAAGAAACATCACACACAAGGAAAAGCTCTGAAAACCTAGTAGAAGTTACCCATTTGTAGGGGAAACTTACATTTATAAGAGAAATTTCCATTTGTAAGGGTGCCTCCCTCTCTGAGCCAGGAAGGAGAGAACTGAATCTCCAGAAATTCTAATCAGTAGAGAAGGGAATGACTTAAATCTACATAACAACTTCACCCTTGTTTACTGGGCTGACTTCATCTTAACAACAGAATGTTAAGGCTATTTTTCAGGGGGCAGTGAGCCAGCTAGGAGTATGAGCGAGAGAGAAAATTTTGATCTATCAAAATTCATCTTGCCAAAGCTTCTGCATACCAGCCTGCCCTCCCTGGTCCCTTAAACCTTGTCCTATACCCTGGATCAGGGAGACAGATTTAAGAGCCCTTCTCCAGTCTCCTCGACAATCGTTTGTGTAATAATAAACTTTCTTCCCTCAAAGACCAGTGTACACAGTATTGGCTTCTGTGCACAAGGGTGGAGAGAGAGCCCTTGCTGGGTCAAAACTAACTAAAAATGGATCAAAGATAAGAAACGTGGATCTTATTCTCCAAGAATTGTGATTGTGTGTTTGCCCCAAAGGACTGGCTCAGGGGCTTGCCTTTCTTTTCCCCCCCTTGGAGCTTCCTCAGTGCAGACACAACTTCCCAGACAGTGTTTGTCCAAAAGCATTTAAAAGCAAACATATTAACCATTGCCACAGGGACAACGGATAACATGTGGAACACACAACAGATATACTAAAAAGACTGAGAAGGAAGAGGCTGGAGGAGGAGACATTTAGGGGAATAAGGGCTTTGAAAAACTCCTGGGTATTATGGAGAATCTAGAAGGCCATGCACATGCCCCGGGCTGGATGCATGGTCAGAAAAGACCTGAGAAGACCTTGGCTCTTAAGTGGTTGACCTTCAGGCTCCATGCAAGCAGGAAGTGAAAGCTAAGGCACAGCTTTAACTGCCTGGCTAAGCACAGGAATGTCCCAACACAGAGCCAATCTGCAAATCCTGGTAGGGTTTGGGTTTTATTGGTTCTAGGAGTTTTAGGATATCTGTCAAATCACTAGCTGACCACTAATCTAACAGAACAGACTTGAGTGGCCACAACAACAAAGAATACAGACTACATAAAATTAGTTTAGAAAAGTCACCAAACAAGCAAACAACCACCACAACAAGCAGCGACAAGAAACCATGAGGTGGGGGAAGAATCTGATTTCCAGAGCTGCCACATTATAACATTCAAAATGTTCAGTTTTCATACTAGCAAACAGACTTCAACAGTACATTAAAAGGATTAATACACCATGACCAAGTGAGGTTACTCTCTGGGAGGCAAGGATGGGTCAACATATAAAAATCAATGTTATACTACATTAAAAGAATTAAGGATAAAAAGCACATGACCATCATAATTGATACAGAAAAAACATTTGACAAAATTCAATAGTCTTTCATGATAAAAATTGTCAAACTAGGAATAGAGGGAAATTACCTCAACAAATAAAGGCTAAATATGAAAATCCCATAGCTAAAATCACACTGAACGGTGAAAAATTGAAAGCTTTTCCACTAACACCAAGAATAAGACAAGATGCCCACTCTCACCACTTCTATTCAACATAGTAGTGGAAGTCCTAGCCAGAGAAGTTAGGCAAGAAAAAGAAATAAAAGGTATCCAAATTGGAAAGGAAGAAGTAAAATGATCTCTGTTCCCAGATGACATGATCTTATACATAGAAAATCCTAAAGACTCCACACAAAAACTGTTTTAAAAAACTAACAAAAAAATTCAGCAAACTTGCAAGATACAAAATCAAGATACAAAACTGAGGTGCATGTCTATATACTAACAACTATCTGAAAAAGAAATTAAAACAATCCCATTTACAATAGCATCAAAAAGAATACGACAATTAGGAATAAACTTAAGCAAGGAAATTAAAACTATAAAACATTGCTGAAAGAGATATAAAACAACACAAATAAGTGGAAAGACATCCCATATTCATGGATTGGAAGATTTAGTACTCTTAAAAAATGTCCATACCCCAAAGCAATCTACAAGTTCAATGCAATCTCTATCAAAATCCCAATGGCATTTTTTAAAGAAATAGAAAACAAAAAACCCTAAAATTCAAATGAAACCACAAAGGATCCCAAATAACCAAAATAATCTTGAGAAAGAAGAACAAAGCCAGAGATAAAACACTTCTTGATTTCAAAATACATTACAAAGCTACAGTAATTAAGACAGTAGGATACTGGCATAATGACAGACATATAGATCAATGGAACAGAATAGAGAGCCCAGAAGTAAACCCACAAATATATAGTCAACTGATGTTCAACAAGGGTGCCAAGAATTAACAATGGAGAAAGGATAGTCTCTTCAACCAATGGTGTTGGGAAAACTGGATATCCACAAGCAAAAGAATGAAATTGGACCCTTATCGTACACCATATACAAAAATCAACTCAAAATGGACTCAGGACTTAAATATAACACAAGAAACTCCTAGAAGAAAAGGGAAAAAGCTTCATGACATTGGTCTTGGCAATGATTTCTTGGATATTACACCAAAAGCACAAGCAACAAAAGCAAAAACAGACAATAGGAACTACATCAAACCAAAAAGCTTCTGCTCTGCCAAGAAAGCAATCAAGAGTGAAAAGGCAACCTATGGAAAGGGAGAACATATTTGCAAACCATATATCTGATAAGGAGTCAATATCCAAAATACATGAGGAACTCCTACAACTTCCTAGCACAAAACCAAATAACCCAATTAAAAAATGAGCAAAGAACTTGAACAGACATTTCTCCAAAGAAGATATACACATGACCAACAGGTATATGAAAAGATGCTTGACATCACTATCAAGGATATGCAAATAAAAATCACAGTGAGACTTCACCTCACACCTGACAACTATCAAAAAACAAAAGATAACAAGTGTTGGCAAGGATGTGGAGAAATTGGAACCCTTGTACATAACTGGTGTACCTCTTACATTGAACACATAGGCAAAGTCATCAACAAAATACCAGCAAATTGAATCCAGCAACATCCCATGACCAAGTGGAATTTATACCAAGAATGCAAAGTTGAATAAATATCCAAAAAAATCAATTCATGTAATATATCACATCAATAGAACAGAGGACAAAACCCACATAGTTATCACAATAGACACAAAAAAGGCATCTGACAAAACTCAACACATCTCCATGATAAAAACACTCAAGGAACTGGGAGTAGAAGGGAACTTCCTCAACCTGATAAAAGGCATCTATAAAAACTCCACAGCTAACATCCTACATAATAGTGAAAGACTGAATGCTTTCCCCCTAAGATCAAGAACAAGACAAAGATGCAGCTCTCGCCACTTTTATTCAACATTGTACTGGAGATTCTTCCTAGGGTAATCAGGCAAGAAAATGAAATAAAAGGCAAGACAGATTGGAGAGGAAAAAGTAAAACTATCTATTTGAATATCACATGATCTTGTGTACGGAAAATCCTAAAGAATCCACTTAAAATCTATTAAATTCAGCAAGGTTCCAGGATATAAGACCAATATACAAAAAGCCATTGTATTCCCATATGGTAGTAATTAAAAAAAGCCTGAAAATGAAATTAGAAAACAATTCCATTTCCAATAACATAAAAACGAATACTTGGTAATAAATTCAACAAAAGAAGTACAAAACTAAAAATTAAAGAAGACCTACATGAAGACTTACCATCATTAAGATGGCAATAGTCTCCAAAATGATGTACAGGTTAAACACAATTATTATCAAAATTTCAGCTACCGGGGCCAGCCTGGTGGTACAGTGGTTAAGTTTGCATGTTCTACTTCGGTGGCTTGGGGTTCGCCAGTTTGGATCCCAGGTGCGGACATAGTACCACTTGGCAAGCCATGTTGTGGCAGGCATCCCATTTATAAAGTAGAGGAAGATGGGCACAGATGTCAGCTCAGGACCAGTCTTCCTCAGCAAAAAAAGAGGAGGATTGGCAGCAGATGTTAGCTCAGGGCTAATCTTCCTCAAAAACAAGAAAAAAAAAATTCAGCTCCCTTTTTTGTAGAAATTCACAGGCTGATCCTAAAATTCACATGGAAATGCAAAGGATCAGGAATAGACAAAACAACCTTGAGAAGAAAAGTTAGAAGACTCATACATCCTAATTTCAAAACTTACTACAAAGCTACAGTAATCAAGACAATGTGGTATTGGCATACACACAGTTATATAGATAAATGGAATAGAACTCACTCCAGAAAGAAACCAAAATGTCTATGGCCGAAAGATTTTTGACAAGGATGCTAAGACAAACTTTGCAACAAAATGTGCTGGAACAACTAGATATTCACGTGCAAAAGAATAAATTTGGATCCCCATCTCACAACCATAGACAAAATTTAACTCGTAGATCTAACACCTAAAGGTAAGAACTAAAACTATAAAACTCTTAGAAGAAAACAGGCATAATTCTATGTGACCTTGCATTAATGGTTTCTTTTTTTTTTTTTAAGATTTTATTTTTCCTTTTTCTCCCCAAAGCCCCCCAGTACATAGTTGTATATTTTTAGTTGTGTGCTCTTCTAGTTGTGGCACGTGGGATGCTGCCTGAGCATGGCTTGATAGGTGGTGCCATGTCTGCGCCCAGGATCTGAACCAGCAAAACCCTGGGCCAGCAAAGCAGAGCACGAGAACTTAACCACTTAGCCACGGGGCCGGCCCCTGCATTAATAGTTTCTTAGATACAACACCAAAAGTAACAAAAGAAAAAAAGATAAATTGGATTTAAATCAAAATTTAAAACTTTTGTGCTTCAAAAACACCACCAAGAAAATGAGAAGCCAACTCACAAAATGGGAGAAAATTTTTATCTATCATATATCTGATAAAAGTATCTAGAATCTATAAAGAACTCTTACAACCCAACATAAAAAGACAAATGACTGAAAAACTGGCAAAAGACCTGAATAGACGTTTCTCCAAAGAAGATACACAAATGGCCAATAAGCACATGAAAAGATGCTCAACATCGTTAGCCATCAGGGATATGGAAATCACAACCACAATGACATACCACTTCATACCAACTAGAACGGCTATAATCAAAATGATAGATAAGTGGGGACGAGAATGTGGAGAAATTAGAACTCATACATTGCTGGTGGGAATGTAAAATGGTACAGCTGCAGTGGGATATAGTTTTGTGGTTCCTCAAAAAGTTAAACACTGAACTACCATATGATCCAACAATTCTACTCTTAGGTATATACCCAAGAGAAATGAAAACATGTCCACACAAAAACTTGAACAAGAATGTTCATAGCAGCATTATTCATAACAGCCAGAAAATAGACACAACCCAAATGTCCATCAACTAATGAATGGATAAATAAAACGTGGTATATTCATATAAAGGAATATTATTTGGCAATAAAAAGAAATGAAGCACTAGTAAATACTGTATCATGGATAAATCTTGAAAATATTATTCTAAGTGAAACAAGCCAATCACAAAGGACCATATATTGTATGATTCCATTTATATGAAATGTCCACAGTGGACAAATCTATAGAGACAGTAAGTAGATTACTGGTTGCCTAGGGCTGAATGGATGGGGGTTGGGAGTGACAGCTAAGGGGTGCAGGGATTATTTTGGGGATAGTGATGCTTTAAAATTGATTGTGGTGATAGATGCACAGCTTTGAATATACTAAAAGTCATTGAATTGTACATTTCAAATGGGTATATTGTATGGTAGGTGAACTATATATCTCAACAAAGCTGTTTAAAACAAAAACCAAAAAAATCAGGGGCAAAATTTTATTTTTCTAGACTAAAATATTTTGTTACCGATGGACCCCTCATTAGAAGAATTTCTAAAGGATGTACTTCAATAAGGAGAATGATCTTCAAAGGAAGTTCTGCAACTCAAGATATAAAAGTGACTAGGAGGTCGGCCTGGTGGTGCAGCAGTTAAGTTCACATATTCCACTTCAGCAGCCCGGGGTTTGCTGGTTCGGATCCCAGGTGCAGACACGGCACTGCTTGGCAAGCCATGCTGTGGCAGGCGTCCAACATATAAAGTAGAGGAAGATGGGTACTGATGTTAGCTCAGGGCCAGTCTTCCTCAGCAAAAAGAGGAGGATTGGCGGCAGATGTTAGCTGAGGGCTAATCTTCCTTAAAAAAAAAAAAGTGACTAAGAAAGTAGTAAACAGGTAAATCTAAAGTACACAAAACAATGTCTAATTTGAGGATTTAAAAATATAAAGCTAAAATACTGAATAACAGCATTAAAATCAGGAATGGAGGTAAGTGGAGTTAATCATTTCAAGATCCTTGTGGGGCCAGCCCCATGGCCAAGTGGTTAAGTTCATGCGCTCTGCTTCAGCGGCCTAGGGTTTCACTGGTTAGAATCCTGGGCACAGACATGGCATCACTCATCAAGCCATGCTGAGGCGGTGTCCCACAAGCCACAACTAGAAGGACCCACAACCAAAAATACACAACTATGTACCAGGGGGCTTTGGGGAGAAAAAGGAAAAAATAAAATCTCAATAAATAAATTAATTAATTAAATAAATTAAATAAATAAATAAAAGGTCCTTGTGTTGCTCAGGAGAAAGCAGGGAGATTGATTACATTTTGTGAAGTTAATATGCAAGTTAAAATTTCAAAGGGGAGTAGTAAAAAAAAAAAACGAGCGCACAAATTCCAACCCAATATGGAGAAAGAAGATGTAAGAGTAAAAAATGAATCCCAAAGAGTGCAAAAGGGAAAAAAACAAAAAAAAAGAAATATGTGGGGAAAGGACTGTCACAAAAAGATGACAGATTACACATGTGCATCTGAATCCCCTTTTAACTCTGGTGAAGAAATATTAAAAATTTAAAAATAATAGTAAAAGTCAAGAAAAACAGAAGTAGAGACAACAACAAGCAAGTAACTTCAGTAAGCTACAAAACAGATGGACCAATGCTAATTGACAACACAGTCAAGAAAGTTGACTCCTATGTTGGTAACGGAAAAGCCAAGAATCCAGATGGTTTATACTGCACCATCCTTAAGAGGAAGTACCAGGTAATTCCGGAAGTAGGGAGTAAAGTTGGGACACATAAGCAGGATTGGTTGAAAGTTGCTTACCAAACTTTTTGATTCCTAAATCCCCTACTTCATACCAGAAGGCTCAGGTTTTTTCACTCTAGAGAGGGTAAAAGAGCCATCTCTGGAATAGGAGAAGCCAGGCATAGCTGAAGGCTGGAGAACAGTATCAAAAACAGGAGACTTAAAGGAACATATGCAAACTGAATGACAAGACTCCCCATCCTGTTTTCCTACTTGGTTCCCAGCCTACTATAGCCAAGACTTAACCAACCAGGCAGGAGATAGGACAAGTCTTCATGAAGTTCCCTGAACAGTCCACCAAATAACCCTGTGGTGAACTTCTCAGTTAACAAGGCTTCTCCTCCTTATACGCACACTCAGAGCTCCCAGTCTGAGTTTTAGTCTCCCATCCTTAAACACGATAAAGTATTAGCAGGTAATGTGAAAAGCTTCTATCATAAAAAATGATGCCAAAGAAAAACAGAAAACTTTAAAAAATATATTAATATCCTCAGAGAGATGAAAAGATACTACATTCATGAAACAAAAACAGGATGCCATAAAAAAAAAAGTACATTTTGGGAAAAGAAGGAATTAGCATGAAAACTCTCCCCAACAGGAACAGCCTATACTATGGAGACAGGCTACACCAATTTGGTCAGCTCTTGAGCAGTCTGAAATTGCAAGCTCTGTACACAGATTTCAGTTTGTGAGAGTACTGTAATAGGGATCAACTGATAACTGCTGCTGCCAGGCTGACAAAAGAACTTGGTTGCCAGAGCTATAATATAATCTTAGATAATCTTGCAGCTTTAAACTGCTTTTTGGTCCTTGTGAGGACTGGCTAGCAACATGTCCTTTTTTACCTGAGACCTGACTACACAACTGAGTTTTCTATTCTTTATTTTCATAAATATCTTTATATTTAAAACTCCATTACTTAAGAAACCTTGCAATTTGGGAGAGGCTGACATAATTTCCAAATACATATGGGTAGATTCTGAATGACTGACATAGTCAATGTCACCTACTGAACAATGACCAATATACAGTATTAAGTAGCACTATCACATTCACTTCAGTTATTAGATCACAGACTGTCTTCAGTTTGATATTCTGAAATAGGCGTCTGCAAAATTTTTCTGTAAAGGACCAGAGAATAAATATTTGAGACCTTGTGGGCCATATGATCCGTATCACAACTACTCAACGGCCATTGTAGTGTGACAGCAGCCATAGACAACAAGTAAAATGAAAATGGGACTGTGTTCCAATAAAACTTCATTTACAAAAACAGGCAGAGAACCACATTTCTCCCACAAGTCATAGTTTGCTAACCCCTACTCTCAAGCATTAAAGCAAAAAAACTAAGTATTCTTTGAGAACACCCCTACACATCTCATCATCATGGCTAAAAACTAGGAAATATGGAAGAGGCAAACTTCCTTGAGACATCAGAATAAAACAGTTGGATATGGGTGGAAAATCTTGTAATTAAATTTTTTTATATCTTACTCTTTATCCCTACTGCTACTCCCTTCATTTGGCTCTCCCTGCACTATTGTATAATTTCAACATTTTCCCATGCCTTACCCCAATCTGTCAACACAGTATTGTCAAAAGGATTTTTAAGATGAATTCCCTATACTTTTGATGATCCTCCACGATCCTGGCTTGCCTATTTCATTATCTCACCTGCCATTCTCCCGTACATACCTCATGCTCCAACCACACACTATTACTCATCATACTCCAACATGCCATCTCTTTAATGTTTCTGTGATTTACTCATCCTATTCCTTCTGTTCAAAATTTGCCCTGCTCCCTCCCTAAATTCCCATTCATCTGGTCTTCTCTTATCCATCAACATTCTGCTCAAGCTTCTCATTTGGTAGCCTTCCCTAAACTCCCCAAAGCAGAAATAATGAATTTCTTCTTTTTGTCAATCCTTTAGTATGTATTTCAGACGATACTATAACATGGTAATTAAGTGTGCAGGTTTTGGGGGCAGACGGAGCCAGATCTATATCTCAGCACTGTTACTTACTGTGTAAACTTGAGCAAATTACTGAATCTCTTAGCCCACTTTCTTCATCCATAAAACAAGGATAATTGTAGTTTTGTTTTAAAGATTGAGATAATAACTGTAAAGTGCTATTGACAGTCTTAAACCCAGTAACTGTTCAATAGCTGTCCCTTATTATCTGCAAATCTGTTGCAAATCTGTCTCCACTTTCAAACTGTTTTCTTGAGCTTGGGGGGCCAATTATCTCTACATCACTAGAGCCTAACACAGTGCCTAAAGCATATTAATAGTAAGCCCTTAAATATTTGTCGAATCAATAAATAAATAAGCATGAAAAAGTTATGCTACTCAAAGTGAGTTTTTCTCTAACACCTCAGTAGAACTGGAAATCGGGATATCTTTCTTACTAAGACATTAAAGGGCTTAAAAATATCTATTACAATCCACAGCACTCACCACTGTCCAACATTTCTCCAAATAAATGGGAACACTAGTAACCTATACAAAAGAGCCTCTACTTGTGAATAAATGAGGTTACGAAGGATGTTTTTTTGTTAAGTCTATAAGGACAATGTAAAAGTAACCAATGAATACACACTGCAGAAAGTTTCTCATCATAATAGTAAACACCATAGATTTACAAAGATAAGAAGGCTTCTGCCCTCCTAGTATTTAAAATGTGAGGCAGAGCCATAATATAATTAGAATTACAGAAAATTGACACTGTGCTTTCTATATGTACAAGTAACACGAGTAAAGAAATACAAGCTGTAGTAATTAATTTTGACTTTGTTGGAGGGGAGGAGTGATTCAGACAAGATGCAATAGGAAAGAAGCACTTGTGGGTGAAAAAGATCTATTATCTACTGAAGAAAATAGGGTACTTCCTCAAATTTGGTCAACAAACAGGGCACAAAGGGGAAAATAATACAACAGAAAAAGAATTGACTACAAAAATCAAAGAACTGGGCACAAACAAGCCCCACCTCTGCTGTTATAAATATTAGAAAGAAACAAAACTTGTAATTCACAGGCAATTTGTGAATATAGTCCTAGAAAACCCAAAAGACTCTGTATAATACAACTAACCATAACCTAAAAAGCTGACTAGTATCATGGACAAAGTGAAAAGTAGAAAACCTTTTAAGTGAAAAAAATAAAAAATTTTTATCTAAAAATCCAACCATTTTTAGGTAACTATACAAACTTGTGAACATAAAACATATTCGTAAGAGGGTACAAACAGCAAAAAACCACCAAGGTTGGCACCCTTGGGATTCAAATGGAGTTAAGAGACAAAGAATATATAAAAAGATTTGAACTCTTGGTGGCCAGTTAGAAATCTAGAAGCTATGGTAGCTAGCCTCCAATATGCCCCCAATAGTCCTCACCTCCTGATAGTCAAACACTTGTATAATTCCCCTCCCACAGACAGGGTTGGCCTGTATGACCAATAGAATATGGCAGAAGTGACAGTGTACTACAGACAAAGCTAGGTCATAAAAGGCATTACAATTTTTGCCTTGACCACTGGGACTGCTTATTCAGGGGGAAGCCAGCCACCACACTATGAAGATAGTCAAGCAGACCTCTCCATAGGACTAAAAGGTTCTATGGTGAAAAGGAACTGAAGCCTCCCACGAAGAACCAGCACCAATTTGCTAGCCATGAGTGAGCCACCTTGGAAGTAGATCCCCCAGTCCCAGTCAAGACTACAAATGAATGCAGGCTTGCCTAACATCTGACTGCAATCTTAAGAGAGACCTAAGCCAGGACTGCTCAGCCCAGCTGCTCCCAAATTTCTGAGCCACAGAAACTGCAGGAGATAATAAATTATTGTTATTTTAAGCCACTAAGTTTTGAAATTCTATATTGCACAGCAATAGAAAACTAACACAGAAGCCAAGATAAAATTCTGGCTAAATTCTAGGGTAAAGTACTCTCTCTGCTCTAAATTACATGAACAAGAAACTCATAAAGAAGTACCAACCTCTCATGCTTAGGATCTATCTCGAAGTTTTTACAATTCAAATAGGAGGGTGTATAAACTTATTTTATGTTCAGTAACAATTTATTTTTTAAAAGGCAAAATAAAGGATAGCATGAATTATGGGAGAGTGACCATTTAATTGTTCATCCAAATAGGGACATTTTTGAGTGTGAACAGGGACAAGATGGGATACTGGGTCCAGAGGAATAAACCAGTAGTATACTAGGCAAACCATGACATATGGCCACCCTAGTTATGGATGATAGGTATGGAAATTTAAACTGCTAAAATAAGGTAGTATCAAAGAGAGAAAGTATTAAATTCAGGAGGCAGGTATAAACCACAAGCATCATAATAAAAAATAATTAGTTTGTCGAATAATCATGTGCTGGGAACTGTTTTAAAGAATTCTACATGTAGTAATTCATTTAATACAATCTCTCTGTAGTGGGTAGGGTAGTGGCTCCCAAAAAGATATGCCACATCCTGCTCCCTGAAACCTATGAATGTAACTTTATTTGGAAAAAGGGTCTTTACAGATATAATTAAGAATCTCAACATAAAATCATCCTGGATTATCCAAGTGGACCTTAAATCCAATGACAATTGTCCTTATAAGAGACATACAGACGGGAAAAGAGAAGATGGCCATGTGATGACAGGTAGAGATTGGAATTATACAGCTACAAGCCAAGGAACACCTGGAACCACCAGAAGTTGGAAAAGGCAAGGAAGGGTTCTCCCCTGGAGCTTTCAGAGTGAATACAGCCCTTCCAACATCTTGATATTAGACTTCTGACCTCCAGAACTAGGAGAAAATAAGTTTGTGTTATTTTAAACCACAAAGTTTGTGGCAATTTGTTACAGCAGTCACAGGAAATTAATACACTACCTATGAGGTAGATACCAATATCTCCACTTTATCAATGATGAAACAGGCACAGAAATGTTAAGTAATCTAATAAACCAGAAGATTTTGGAATAAGGATAAAAAGCATTAAAATGTAATAAAAAAGAGATGGGAAATAATATTTGGAGACTGGTAATGAGAACTGAGAGATTACTTCAAAATTTAGCTGAGTTTAGTAAATGAAGAAGGAATAAAAGAATCATCATTTTGCAACATCTAATATAATAATTGAGCCAGGCAAGAATCATCAATAGATGTTAGCCTTTTAAAATATGTCCAGGGGCCAGCCGAGTGGCTGAGTGGTTAAGTTCGCGTGCTCCACTTTGGCGGTCCAGGGTTTCACCGGTTCGGATCCTGGGAGCGGTCATGGCACCACTCATTAGGTCATGCTGAGGCGGTGTCCCACATATCACAACCAGAGGCACTCACAACTAGAATATACAACTATGTACCAGGTGGCTTTGGGGAGAGTGACAACAGATATTAGCTCAGGTGCCAATCTTTAAAATAAATAAATAAAATACGTCCACAAACTATTTGACACTCCTCCTTTCCATAGATGGAACCTAATACCCTGCCTCTTGAATGCAGGCCAGATTTAGTGGCTCTCTTCTAATGAGCAAAATGTGGCAGGAAGTGACAGTATGTGACTTCCAAGGCTAGGTCACAAAAAGCAATGCCACAACACACCATGTGTAAAGACACAATTTTGTGACATCAATAAGTGAAATGGGTGGTGACAAAGCTGTAGAAGAGCAGTTTTTTTTATGTTATTCAAATTAAGCTATTATAAATTCAAATTGGAGTATTATAACTTTAGGATGTTAAATGCAATCCCCATGGTAACCATACAGAAAAAAGTATAGGATATACACTAAAGAAAATGAGAATGGAATGAAAATGTTTCACTAAAAAATATCAACCAAACACAATGATAGTAATGAAGGAAATGAGAGACAAAAAAACTATAAGGCATATAGAAAACAAATAGTAAAATGAAGAAGTCAGTCTCTCTTTATCAGTAATTAATGTAAATGGATTAAACTCTCCAATCAAAAGACAGAGATTGACAGAATGGATTAAAACTTGATCTAATTATATGTTGTCTACAAGAGACTCACTTTAAATCCAGACACAAATAGGTTGAAAGTGAAATGATGGAAAAAGATATTCCATGTGAAGAGTAACCAAAGAGAGCAGAGGCGACTATATTGATGTCACACAAAATAGACTTCAAATCGAAAAAAGGTTATAAGAGACAAAGGACATTACATACTAATAAAAGGTCCAATACAGCAAGAAGATGCAATCATTATAAACATTTACACATCTAATAATAATAGACCATCAAAATATATGAAGCAAAAACTGACACATCTGAAGGAGAAATAGACATTTCTCAGCATATTAAAAGGATTATACACCATGACCAAGTGGGATTTATCCATATAACGCAAGGATGGCTCAACATATGAAAAATCAATGTAACACACCATATTAACAGAAGGAAGGAAAAAACACATGACCATCTCAATTATGGAGAAAAAACATCTGACACAATTCAACATCCTTTTACGATAAAAACATTCAACAAACTAGGAATAAAAGGGAACTACCCTAACATAATAAAAGCTATATATGAAAAACCCAAAGCTGACATCATGCTCAATGGTCAAAGAATAAAAGCTTTTCTTCTAAGATCAGGAACAAAGAAAGGATGCCCTCTCTCATCATTTCTATTCAATATAGTACTAGAAGTCCAAGGCAAAGCAATTGGGTAAGAAAAAGAAATAAAAGGCATGAAAATTGGAAGTGAAGAAGTAAAATTCTCTGTTTGAAAATAAAATGATATTATATACAGAAAACCCTAAAGATTCCACACAAAAAGCTACTTGCACTAATAAATTCAGTAAAGTAGCAAGATATAAAAAATCAGTTGCATTTCTATATAGAAATAATCAAGAATCTCACCAGGAAATTAAGAAAACAATCACATTTACAAATAGCATCAAAAACAATAAGACATTTAGGAACTAACCAATTGGGTAAAAGAATTATAACACTGAAAACTACAAAACATTGCTGAAAGAAATGAAGGATGACACAAATAAATGGAAAGACATCCTGTGTTTATGGACTGGAAGTCTTAATATTGTTAAGATGTCAATACTACCCAAAGCAATATACAGATTCAATGCAACTCGTATCAAAATCCCAATAATATTTCTTGCAGAAATAGAAAATGCATCCTAACATTCATATGGAATCTAAAGGGACCCTGAACAGCCAAAACAATCTTAAAAAAGAGGAATAAAGTTGGAGGACTCACATTTCCTGATTTCAAAATTTAGTACAAAGCTACAGTAATCACAATAGTGTGGTACTGACATAAAGACAGACATATAGACTTATTTTATTGGAACAGAATAGACAGCCCAGAAATAAACTCTCATATATATGTTAGAATGATTTCTAACAAGGGTGCCAAGACTATTTAATCGAGAAAGGACAGTCTTTCAACAAATGGTGCTGGGAAAATTGGCTATCCACTCACAAAAGAATAAAGCTGGACCCTTACCTAACACCACTCATAAAAATTAAAAATGGATCAAAGACTAAAACTATAAAACTCTTAGAGGAATTTTTAGGGCAAAAGCTTCACCACGTTCGATTTGGCAATGATTTCTTGTCTATGACACCAAAGGCACAGGCAACAAAAGAAAAAATAGATAAATTAGACTTCATGAAAATTAAAAACTTTTGTGCAAAGGACATTATCAACAAAGTGAAAAGGAAATCTACAGAATGGGAAAAAATACTTGCAAATCATTCATTTAAGGTATTAAGATCCAGAATACACAGAAAACTCCTCAGACTCAACAACAACAAAACAAAGAACTTGATTAAAAAATGGACAAAGGATTGAATGGACATTTCTCCAAAGAAGAATGGCCAACAAGTACATGAAAAGATACTCAACACCACTAATCATTAAGGAAATGCAAATCAAAACCACAATGAGATACTACCTCACACCAATTAGGATGGCTACTAACAAAAAAGAACCCAGAAAATAACAAATCCTGCCAAAGATGTGGAGAAATTGGAAATCTTGTGCACTGTAGGTAGGACTGTAAAACATACAGCTGCTATGAGAAACCGTATGGCGCTTCCTCAAAAATTTATAAATAGAATCACCATATGACCCAGCAATTCCACTTTTTGGTACACACCCAAAACAATTGAAAGCAGAGTCTCGAAGAGGTATTTGTATACCCATGTTCACAGCAGTATTATTCACAATAGCTAAAATGTGGAAGCAATAAGTTCATTGCTTATTATCATCAATGGACGAATGGATGAGCAAAATGTGGTATATACGTACACTAGAATATTACTCAGCCCTAAAAGGAAGGAAATTCTGACATATTTCACAACGTGGATGAACCTTAAGGACATTATGCCAAATGAAATAAGCCAGCCACAAAAAGATGATTCCACTTATATGAGGTACCTAGAGTAGTCAAAATCAGAGACAAAAAGTAGAATGGTGGTCAGGGTTAGAGGGAACAGGGAGTTATTGTTTAATAGGTACAGTTTCAATTTTGCAAGATGAAAAGAGTTCTGGGGATGGATGGTGATGATGACTGCACAAAGATATGAATGTACTTAATACCACTGAATCATACACTTAAAAATGGTTACAATGGTAAATTTAATGTTACGTGTATTATATTACAATTTAAAAAAAAAAAAAGGCAATGCCACTTGCTCTCTTGGGTTACTTGCTCTCAGGGAAGCAGGCTGCCAGTTTGTGAGACCTAAGCAGCTCTATAAAGAGGTCTATGTGGAAAAGAACTGAAGCCGCCTGCCAAGAGCTAGCACCAACCTGCCACCCACATGAGTGAGAGACCTTAAAGGCTGATCCTCCAGGCCCAGTCAAGCCTTTAGATAACTGCAGCCCAGCGAGCATCTTGACTGCAACCTCATGAGACCCAGAGTCAGAACCATCCAGCTAAGCCACTTCTGAATTTCCAACAGAAACTACACAAGATAAAAAATATTTGCAGTTTTAAGCAGCTAAATAGCTAAATTTGGGGATAATTAATAGATAATTAGTATAATATTAAAACCATTGGATGAAAAGTTATTGGAAAATAGGATATTTATATGATCTCAAAATATTACCCCACATTTTACTTACTAAGGGAAAAGTACACCATTATAATGGAGAGATCTGACAGTATCACCTTAACCAAGTAAATAAATTTACCAACACCATTAGTGTCGCAACCTGCCATCATTGTGCCTAACAATATAATGAAAAAAACAAGTACTATCAATATCACATAGACTAGTATTCTTGCCCCAAAAATGTTTAACCTGAATTTAACAATGAGGAAATAATATCTAAAACTCATGACACTCCACAAGTCAAGTGCCTTGATTTCTTTTTTAAAAAATTAACATATTGGGGGCCAGCCCGGTGGCGCAACGGTTATGTGCGCACGTTCCACTTTGGCAGCCCGTGGTTCGCCTGTTTGGATCCCAGATGCGGACATGGCACTGCTTAGCAAACCATGCTGTGGCGGGCATCCAACATATAAAGTAGAGGAGGATGGGCACGGATGTTAGCTCAGGGCCAGTCTTCCTCAGAAAAAAGAGGAGGATTGGTAGCAGTTAGCTAAGGGCTAATCTTCCTCAAAAAAAAAAAAAAATTAACATACTGAAAAACTAAAAAGGCAAGAGGACTGCTCTAGATCAAGACACTAAACAGACATAACAACAAAATACGTGAACGTTGATGGCATCCTAGATCTGGGGACAAAACCAAAAAAAGACTTTTAGAGACAACAGGGAAAATCTGAATGTGAATATTAGTTGATATAGGATTATGGTTAATTTTCTTAGAAGTGATAAGACATATTATTGTGGTTATATAGGAAAATATCCTTATCATGGGAGAAGCAATGCAAAAGTGTTTAGAGGTAAAATATCATGATGACTGCAACTTACTTTCTCATAGTTCAGCAAAGTTAAAAGTATATCTATCTGGAGAGAGAAGGTAAATGTGGCAAGATGTTAAACTTAACTGAAGTGCTTACAAGAGTTCACTATACTATTCTTTCAACTTTTCTGTAGATTTGATTTTTCAAAATAAAAAACTGGTTTAAAAAAGAATACTGTAGGCTATCACAACGAGATGCCATGACATCACTATTAGAGTGGCTAAACAAGAAAATACTGACAATACCAAGGGCTGACAAGAACGCAAAGCACCCTTACATATTACTGGTTGGAATGCAAAATAATACAGGCAATCTGGAGAACATTTTGCCCATTTCTTATAAAGTTCAACACATTACCATATGACCCAAAAAGCCCATTCCTAGGTATTTGCCTTAGAGCAGAGGTTCTCAGTTCCAGAGGCTATTTTTCCTCTAGTACATTGTTTTTAGAACTAGGGGAGTGGGGTGCTGCTGTTATTTAGTGGGTAGAAACCAGGTATGCTGCTAAACATCCTACAATGCACAGGACAGCCCTCCACAACAAAGAATTATCCAGCCAAACATGTCATAGTGCCAAGATTGAGAAACCCTGCCTAGAGAAATAAAATCAAATGTCCACATAAAATCTGTACAGCAATGTTCATAGAGGATCCATTCATAATTGCCAAAAACGTGAAACAACTCAATGTCCTTCAACAGATAAATCAATAAACTGTGGTACATTCATACACTGGAATACTACTCAGCGATAAAAAGAATCGAACTACTGATACATGCAACAACTTGGATGAATCTCAAAGGCATCATGCTGAGTGAAACCCAGTCTCAAAAGGTTACATATGTATTATTCCATTTATGTGACAGTCTCCAAAAGACAAACCTATACGGATGGAGAACAAATCAGTGGCTGCCAGGGTTTAAGAATGAAGGGTGGGTATACCTAAATAACACAGTACAAGGGAGGATTTTGGTGTGATGGAATTGTTCTGTATCCTCATTATGCTGTTAATTACAAGAACCTATACACGTGTTAAAATTCATACAACTGTAGATCAAAAAGAAAGCCAATTTTACCATAGGATGATTTTTTAAAAGTAATATTTAAAATACTTAAATACTTATTTTATAATATTTAAGTATTTTAAAATACTTAAATATTACTTTTAAAAATATTTAAATATTACTTAAATATTATATTATAAATACAAAATATTTAAAATATATTTAAAATATTACTTTTTAAAAAAAGGCTACAAATCCTGTGTACTGGGTTGAATAGTGTCTCCCCCAAAATTTACGTCCACTTGGAACCTCAGAATGTGACCTTGTTTGTTCCTATAGGTCTCTACAACGTAATCAAGTTAAGATGAAGTCATCCTAAATTAGGGCGGACCCTGATTCAATGACTGGTGCCCCTATAAGAGGAAGAAAATTTGAACATAGAGACACGCACAGAGTAAAAATGATGTGGCGACATACAGGGAGAACACCATGTGAAGATGGAGGCAGAGACTGGAGAGATGTGTACATAAGCCAAGGAATGCCAAGGACTGCTGGCAACCATCAGAAGGTAGAGAGAAGCACGGAACAGATTCTCCCTCTGAGAGGTTCCACCCTGATAGCACCTTATTTTTGGCCTTTTGGACTTCTATACTGTGAGAGAATTAAATTCTGTTGTTTTAAACCACCCAGTGTGTGGTGATTTGTTACAGCAGTCCTAGGAAACCAATACCCCCTATGATTCTATTTATATGACATTCTAGAAAAGCCAAAACTATTGGGACAGAAAACATATCAGTGCTTCCTAGGGGATGGGGTTGGGCAGAAATAAATGACTACAAACAAAGGAGCACAAGTAAAGACTGCAAGCGTTTGTCAAAATTCAAAGACCTGTCTACCTGAAAAGGAAGAATTTTAGTATGCGTTAAGTTACATCTCAATAAACCTGATTCCAGAAAAGGAAAAAGAGTATTCCCAATGTGAATGACAAAAAAAAAAAAAAGGTGCTATTAATCTAGTTTCTACAATAACAAGAAAAAAATTGACTTTAGACCTCCTATGTATCTTGGGGAGATCTCTCCAGGACCCATTCTTCCTTTCTAGCACTTCCCTTCTACCTCCATATCTCACTGCTAGATTAACCCATCTTTTCTAATTTCCCTTTCATTTTATAATCTATCTTTCACCTCCTCTACCTCCTCCTAAGACTCAATTTTTAAAGACAATTTCAACTTTGCCTCTGTCTACAGCTTTAAAATTTGTAAGATACAGGGGCCGCCCCCGTGGCTGAGTGGTTGAGTTGGTGCGCTCTGCTTCGGTGGCCCAGGGTTTCGCTGGTTTGGATCCTGGGTGCGGACATGGCACCGCTCATCGGGCCATGCTGGGATGGCGTCCCACATGCCACAGCTGGAGGGACTCACAACCAAAAGTGTACAACTATGTACCAGAGGGCTTTGGGAGAAAAAGGAAAAATAAAATCTTTAAAAATAAATAAATTAAATAAAATAACATTTGTAAGATACAGAGATGGAGATGGATGCTTCTGCATGAATTTCCTATGAAAAATAAGCGACTTTTTACATGATTTTTAAAAAAGATTTCACAATCAAGTACAGTGCTGTGGAGTCTCTATCTTCATCTAGTAAACCGTTATGGCTTGAACCAATGAAGATATCAGTTTTAATCTAAGATCAAGTACAACATTAAAATAATCTATTACCTATTACTGTCAGAAAGAAAATTAAAATGCAGTCAATTCTCAACACTTTTATATCACTCATTTTGAATAAAGTTTACTATCACACTAGAAAAATGTGACACTGTCCAATGTAGAAAGAAGGTGCTAAAACATTGCCAGAGGTAAAAACTAACCTTAACATCTTCTTGAAAGGCAGTGGAAAGACACAGACGATTTCACGAAATTATTTCAGTAACATCTTGCCCCATAATCAATAAACAGGCAAACTACATTTCCAGTCTATTTTAAAATACGTATCCTATTTATATACAAATTATTAAAGTCACAATATTACGAAATTTGCTTATTTTATTTTCAGAAATTACATATCCAATATAATCAGTTATTTTTATAGGTCATATCTATGTTGACCTAGAAAACTTTTCAATAATTTAATATAGGTCTATATTTTCTTAAAAGTCACCAAAGACATTTCAGAAAACACACAAAACCGATAAGGAGAAAACTGCTTGTTGAAGCAGACAGTACAGAGTTCAAAGAGCTAAAGTACACAGTGGTATTCAGAGAACTAAAATCTAATGAAGAAGCTGAACTCTCAAACAGCCTTACTAAAATACAGAAGCATATATGGTAACTGTAAATACAATAAAAATAAAAAGGAGCAGTCTCCTTTGGATAGGGCCACTCAGCCATGTTTCCAAATCACTATTCAAGTGAAAGAGCTCTGTATCAAGGGATCTGCGTTGAAAAATCTGTATTCATTCATCAGCCACTAAGGTGAGGAACGGACATCGGCCTCAATCCATTTGGAAGTGAAAGTCAGAGTTGGTAATGGTTCTCATGTATGCCACACTACCCAGCTAGGTTGAAAACTAGATCCTGTTCCCTAGGGCCACAGTAGCTCAGACTAATTAGAAGGAACAACGTTTAGATCTCATTCTCCACTAATTATAGCAAGAGAGCTGACCTTGGTGTATGGGGTGCTGAAGGTACTGTCAAAGGGGACAAGAGTTCTTTGGGTTGGGTAGAAGGTAAATACTCACTTCCATAACTTAATTTCTCAACAAAAAAAGAGGGAATGAACTCAAACTCACTTATGATGGGGAAAAGTTGCTTTTCTATTTACTGGAGAAAGTTACCTTAACAGGAAGGTAGGATGTGAACCACCCTCTTTCCCCTATAACAATGACATCTTGATTTTGAACACCATGGAACGATCTCAGATCACTCCAAACTCTTCTTCTATTTTCCAACCAAATATATCAGCATGGATTCTAAAGCACATGCATAAAAAGACAATTACCGGGGCTGGCCCTGCGGCCGAGTTGTTTGCGGGCTCCACTGCAGGCGGCCCAGTGTTTCATTGGTTTGAATCCTGGGCGTGGAGATGGCACTGCTCATCAAGCCACGCTGAGGCAGCGTCCCACATGCCACAACTAGAAGGACCCACAACAAAGAATATACAACTATGTACTGGGGGCCTTTTGGGAGAAAAAGGAAAAAAAAAAAAATCTTTAAAAAAAAAAAAGAATTACCTTACTCAAAAAGAAAAACAGGAAGGTACAACTTTCAAGGTTCAATAGTATGAAAACAGTTTAAGGAAACTGGCAACAGAATCAAACTTTTAGCATTCGTTTGCTGGTTTGAACTCTGTACCCAGTATTCCAGAAGGCAATTTCTTCCCTGTTCTCTCAAACAGCTTTCTGACAAACATTTTAATATTAACTAGTATTACAAGCAGCTTCCTGGCTTTGACTGACTATTTACTGCTGGAGTTTAAAGGATCTGAGATGCCACAATAAATATAACTACTGTTGTGCTACTATAAATATTACTCTCTTTTGAAAACAATGCTTGTGTGAAATTATACAACCTAATTATATATAAAGCTGAATTTCCTAGCTCCTAAGAAACTCTTGTTTCTGTTTTTTGTTTTCATTATGAGGAAATTACCCCTGAGCTAACATCTGCCGCCAATCCTCCTCTTTTTGCTGAGGAAGACTGGCCCTGAGCTAACATCCGTGCCCATCTTCCTCCACTTTTTATATGTGGGATGCCTGCCACAGCATGGCTTGCCAAGTGGTGCCACATCTGCACCTGGGATCCGAACCAGCGAACCCCGGGCAGCCGAAGTGGAATGTGCGCACTTAACTGCTGTGCCACCAGGCCAGCCCCAAAACTCTTGTTTCTGATCATCTCTTAATATCCATGAATTCTCAAAATATAAGACCCTGATAGCCACCATCCCCATCATTCCAGCAAACCTTTTTTAGATTATTTGTTAACAACTATCAAGTAAACTAGATGTCAATACTAACAAGTTACTGAGTAATATGTATGCATACTTTATAAACAAATTCATGCATTTTTATTAAAAGAAGTAAAAGTATTGTTATTCAGATTGTACAAAAACCGAGAAAAAAAATCACAAAGAGAGAATCATTTACACCCAAAAGCCCTAAATACTGGGCGGAGGGAAGAAGGGAAAAGACAAATTACCACTTACCCATTAGGAAACAAATAGGATCAGAAAGCAGAGCCAATTCTACACTCCAATTTGGGTCTGCGGATTTTCACCTTAGTTTTCTATTCCAGGACTACCTCCTCCACTTTGACTGAATTTGAAAAGGACCTGAATAAAAATATTATTTCAAAGAAGGCAAAATACCACACACACCTTATTGGTTCTCACAGGTAAACAAATGGAAATCCAGGAAAGTTAAATGGTTTGCCCAATTAGGCAAATATTTCTCAGATATGACACCAAAAGTACCATCCATAAAAGAAAGAATTGAAAAATTAAGCCTCATCAAAATTAGGAACTTCTACTCCTCAAAAGACACTATTAAGAAAATGAAAAGACAAGCAAAAGGCTGGGAGAATATATTTGTAAAATGCCTATCCAACAAAGGACTCATATCTAGAATTTACAAAGAACTCTTACAACTTGATTATATGATAAATGACCCAATCAAAATGGATTGTCCAAGGTCAGAAGAGCAGATAGGCTAAAAATTGAGCTCTCTAGGGCCAGCTCCGTGGCTGTGTGGTTAAGTTCACGCGTTCTGCTGCGGTGGCCCAGGGTTCAGATCCTGGGCGTGGACACGGCACCGCTCATCAGGCCACCTTGAGGCGGCGTCCCACATCCCACAACTAGAAGGACGTGCAACTAGGATATACAACTGTGTACAGGGGGGATTTGGGGAGATAAAGCAGAAAAAAAAAAAAAAAAGATTGGCAACAGTTGTTAGCCCAGGTGCCAATCTTTAAAAAAAAAACAAAACTGAGCTCTCTAGCCTTGCTCAATGTTAATTTCATGATTTAAAACCATGGTTCTATAAAGGAGCCAAAAAAAATAACAGAGAAACAAACAAACAAAAAATACTTATATCATTGCTGTACTTGAACTAATTCAGTTTGGTCCTTTTCAAAATTATCAAAATATATATTGAAAGCCAGCCCTGATGGCCTAGTGGTTAAAGTTCAGCACTCACCACTTTGGCAGCCCAGGTTCGTTTCCCAGTCACAGAACCATACTACCCATCTGTCAGTTGCCATGCTGTGGTAGCAGCTCACATAGAAGAACTAGAACGACTTACAACTAGGATATACAACCATGCACTGGGGCTTTGGGGAGGGGGAAGAAAAAGGAAGATTGGCAACAGATGTTAGCTCAGGGTGAATCTCTCCCTGTGTGTGTGTATATACACATATATATACACATTCATAAAAAATATACATATTTTTTAGAATTTATATATATTTTATATATATATATCTAGGATCACTCCCAACCCCCTCTTGACAAAAACAAAAAACCCTAATGAGTAGCACAGACTCAAAATAAGAAATTCCAAATCATCACATAATAAAATCAAGTTAAGAAGTGAATCACTGAAATGATTAAAACAAATTTTTTTCCCTTCAGAATTACTAAAGGTAAAACCCTTGTTTGGATACCTCAGGCTAACTTGTATTTTCTTAGGCAAACAGTAACAAGTCCTCTAAGAGAAGAATCAAATTTCTTTCAATGAGATCTTATATTTTCCTTCTCTAAAGTGAAATTTAAAGGACACAGGGACTTCTTTGCCTAAAAGCTTAATCATCTATAAATGTTTACCTCATCAAGTAAATGGTTAAAAGAGAAGAATGGAGAAATTCAAAACTAGAGAAAAATGTAATGATGGTCCTGCCCTGACCAACCTTCACCTTTCCAGAAAGCACTACTTTTAAGCTTTTATCATCAAACATTTACTGAGGGACTATATATTGCAGAGAATGGTTCTAGCTGCTTTGTCAACAATAGATAAAGGAGGAGGAATAGCAGTAGACCCAGAAGCAGAAAACACATGGACAGCAGCCTACAAAATAATTAGGACACCAAAAAACCAAACAATCCAATTAAAAAATGGGCAAAGTACTTGAACAGACATTTCTCCAAAGAAGATATACAAATTGCCAAAAAGCACATGAAAAGATGCTCAATATCACTAATCATTAGAGAAATGTAAATCAAAATCACAATGATACCACTTTACCATGAGGATAACTTTTTTTTTTTTTTAAAGATTGGTACCTGGGCTAACAATTGTTGCCAATCTTCCTTTTTTCTTTTTTTTTTTAAGGATTGGCACCTGGGCTAACAACTGTTGCCAATCTATTTTTTTTTTGCTTTTTTCTGCTTTATCTCCCCAAACTCCCCCTGTACACAGATGTATATCTTAGTTGCCGGTCCTTCTAGTTGTGGGATGTGGGACGCCACCTCAACGTGGCCTGACAAGCGGTGCCATGTCTGCGCCCAGGATCCAAACCCTGGGCCGCTGCAGTGGAGCACACGAACTTAACCACTTGGCCACGGAGCCGGCCCCAGGATAACTCTTATTAAAAAATAAAAATAACAAATGTTGGCATAGGTGTGGAAAATTGGAACTCTTGTGCACCGCTGGTGGGAACACAAAATGGTATAACTACTGTGGAAAACAGTATGGTGGATCCTCAAAACTTTAAACATAGCATTATCACATGATCCAGCAATTCCACTTCTGGTAATATACCTAAAAGAACGTAAAGAAGGGACTTGAACAGATATTTGTACACCCACGTTCACAATATCCAAAAGGTGGAAATAACCCAAAATCTGTCTATTAACAGACGAATGGATAAACAAAATGCAGTAGACACATAAAATGGAATACTGTTCAGCCTTAAAAAGGAATGAAATTCTGACACATGCTACAACATGAACTTTGAAGACATTATGCTAAGAGAAATAAGCCAGACAATAAGAACAAATATTGTATGATTCTGCTTACATAAGGTGCCCAGAATAGTCGAATTCCACACAGAGACTGAAAGTAGTATAGTGGTTACCAGGGGCTAGGGGAGGAGGAATGGTGAGTTACTGTTTAATGGTTACAGAGTTTCAGTTTGGGATGATGAAAAAGCTCTGGAGATGCACAGTGGTGATGACTGCACAATGTGAATGTACTTAATGCCACTGAACTGAATGCTTAAAAATGGTTAAAATGGTAAATTTTATGTTATGTATATTTTCCCACAATAAGAAACAAACAAACAAAAAATAATCAGGGGGCCGGCCCAATGGCGCAGTGGTTAAGTGAACACGTTCTACATCGGTGGCCCACCGGTTTGGATCCCGGGTGCAGACGTGGCACCACTTGGCACGCCATGCTGCGGTAGGCATCCCACATATAAAATAGAGGAAGAGGGGCATGGATGTTAGCTCAGGGCCAGTCTTCCTCAGCGAAAAGAGGAGGATTGGCAGCAGTTAGCTCAGGGCTAATCTTACTCAAAAAAAAAAAAATCAGGACAGGTAAATTCATCATTTTCTGTCCCTCAGAGATGAAAACATCAATTTATATAGTAAAATCAACTAACAGGGAAGACTGAACATATGTGCTCCCTCTCTACTCCCTCCTGAAACCCCAGCAAAATGAAATTAAGGAATAAAAAAGCATAAAAAAGACAAGGGAGAGGAAATGACAGCAGATAAATATCAGCAACATTCTGGACAATGAAAAGCAGTAGTAGCTATGTTCTGAACATTTCAACATATATATAGAATATAGTTGTTTTTAATTAAGACCTATAGTAAATATCTTTCCTCCAAAAAATTCACTAACAGAAAAAGATAATCTGGGATTTCCCTTTAACTACTGACTTTCCATGGAAGCAAATGCAACTAATCCCTCTCCCGTTTTCCTTTCTTTCCCACTTCCAAATCAGATCTATAATTAAATGAACCACCTGAAAATCCCTTTTAATTTTCAGAACAAATGAACTCCCAAAACTAGGTTAGACCATGCTTCAAAAGTAAAAAAAAAAAAAAAAAAAAAGTAAATCCCTACTCTATTAAATGAGATTTAGATTTAGCTCACTTTGACCCTATTACTGCTTCTCTGTGACAGCAGCAATTTTGTGTACTTTTCAGAGGCTCAGTTCAGTATTCTCATTCATCAATGAGGGAAATGTTGCTCTATCTCAAATATTCTTAATACTCAGGCTATATCTAACATACTATTCAGCTTGCTTAAAAAGACTACTTACAACAATTACATTTTGCATTTTAGCCAACAATAAGGAATAATTTCCCTGTGTATGTCAAGAAAATTTTCATGAGAAAGTATAAACAGAACCAAAGCCTTGGTGAAAATAAAATCTTAAAAATCACTTTCTCAGGATATACAGAATAAACACATTCCATTTTTCTACAACGTTTATCAGTTTCTTTAAAAATGCTGAATCATGAATTATTGTGTCAAGTTTCTGCGGCAAAATTCTACATCTTCTCTATTATCAAACCCTTTCTCAGTGCTTCCAAACCTCGGCAAATACAAAAATTCCATGTATAAACCAAAGTCTAATGAAACTTATCAGAGGTTAACTGACATCACCAAAAATTTTGAAACTAGAAATGTGATAAGCTGTTGAACTACTTTGATTCTTCCTTTTCTTTCTATTCTACTTGTGCAAGCTGGAAAATCATAAGACTATGTATGTCATCCATCATTAAGGAGGGTGCTGGGGCTGAGTGATGAAGTAAGATCCAAAACATAAACAAAAGAGGGATAACCTGTAGACATAGTATTATCCTCACATAATCCAGTTTTTACAAAAGAACAGAGAAAAAGCTGTCAAAATTGGCCCTATTTAATGCAGGGTCCCATTGTCACAGAGTGACCCATATACAAGCTTTTGTCTCTTATATAAGCTTTTGCCCCTTCCTTTCCATTCCCACTACCCCTCCCTAGCCTGGTCTCCCTGCCTTCAGACCCTACCAACCCTAATAAATATCGTAGACCTCAATATTATCAAATAAATTTTCATAAAATACCATTTCATCCTGTCAGAAAATAGGACTTAAGGTTATCCCAAAATAAGGCTGGTTTCTTAACTTTTCCAAACTTTCTCCTATTACCAAGCCCTCTTCAGACTAATCTAAACAACTAATCTATTCACTGCACTTCCACATCTCAAGCCATTCCTGCCTCTGCACCTTTGCCCATTCTGAATTCCAGTCTTAAATAACTTCCCTCCTCCTCTCTGCCATAATAATTACTCGGCATACCCCTCATTAAGACCTAGACTTCTTTGAGGTATTGTTCGAACTGTTTTAAATCTTTATGTGGGTAAGAACTTTCTTCCCGGAGGACAGGGAACGTGGGTTATGCCGCCAAGAGTCAAGCCCCAGATCAGAGGTTGCAAAGTGGCAACCCACAAGGCAAATTCTGCCCACAGTGGTGATTCGTTTGGCCCATAGTGTTTATATTATGAATTCATAAGTTGCCAACATTTAAAAATAAAGATTTCTCAAAAAATCTGGATTTTCAGCTTCTCTTTAGAAGAAAGTTAAGATGTTCAGGCCACACTCAGTTTATGTTCCCCCTAGATCAATAGTAAGCCAACACTATTCTAAAATGGTGAATTTTACCTCAATTAAAAAAAAAAGTGAGCCAAAGCTGCTTAACAGCTGCCCCATTGGAGAGACATGAATTCTTTAGTTCACTTAAATCCCAATCTGCTCTATCATTACTTTTTAAAATGTTCATCTAGCCCTTGTAGGCATTTGAATTTACAATGCTCTCCCAAGATAAACTTACTGAATGAATTAATGAATTCAGATGATAATTTTAAGACAGACAAGGCTGGTGGTAATGATAGTGGCCACAACAATAACAATAATAGCAACTAACATCTCATGCTTATTGTGAGCCAACTACTGTTCAAGCAAAAATACATTATCTCATTTAATCCACACAACAACCCTATGGATATGCTATTACGATTACCAATTTACAGATGAGGAAACTGAGGCACAAAGAAGTTAAACAACTTGGCCAAGGTCAGAGTGCCACTCCATGGTACAGCCAAAATTCAAAATCGGACAACTTAACTCCAGTACACACTGTTAACCCCTACAATATGATTCCTTTAGACTAGCATCCCTTCCTCTGTGTCCAACTGAATTGATTCTCTGGAACAAAGAATCAAAAGACTAAATTTGAGAGCTCACTCTTTCTCTGTACAAATGACTAAGGACCAAATCAAAGTTTACCTAAATGCAGGCGGCATTTCTGGACTTTTTCCTTGTCTTAAAAGAAAAATTTGTCTCCAATTCACAGAGAAAAGGTTACGGAATCCAATTAAAAAAATATTTTCTCAGAAAGCAAGTATGTTATTAGACATTTCTGGAGTGAGGTAAGCTTAATATGCAGATGAATTCTTAGTTTAAAACTACAAAGTGATGATACATACAAAACAACTTCTTTTCTGGGTTAGACATGTATATCAATTAGGGTAAACAGTTTCCAGACTGAAAAAAACCTGCGAGTTTCTTGAAGGCAGGGACTGCTTTTTAGTCATGAATTCCTGCAATGCCTAGCACAGAGCAGCACTTAGCATATATTCAGTTATGTTAAAGGAACCAAGAAATCTGAAGTTAATATCTTAAATTGCAATGCAATCCTTATTATGGCATTTATCATCTTGCTTTTTACAATAATTACCAGTGAGTAAGTTTCTTTTCCTATCAAAAACACAAAATCCTTGAGGCAGGGGTTTTATATTAAGTAATCCTTGAGACCAACCGAAGCAAGGGCTCAATAAATGTTTGTTGAATATTACAAACTTAACATTTCTAAACTTAGGTTTCCTACAAGTCTCTCTACCAATGTTTAAAGTAGAACTTAAAATGGCTTCTCATTTAGAAAGCACTGGATATTATGAAGTCCCATTATAAGATATTTCTGAGACCAGTCTTATATTGTAATATCAACAAAGCCCTGAAAAATTAGTGAACCAGCACATGAAGCACAAAGTATAACCCAAGAGTGAGCTAGAAAGAACCTGAGAGATCATAATGTTTGATGCTTTCAATAGATAGGTGAGGAAATGGAGGCCCAGAGAGATTTAAGAAAATTGCCCAAGATCACAGAATTTAAGTAACTAGCAATACCAACGCTAGAACCCAGGTCTCCTGAACGCTGGCCCAGATTTCTTTCCACAAAGAACTACTTTGTAAGCTCAGGATGAAGTGGACACTTTAAAATTTTTTAAAGATATTTGGTATGGAGAATGATCTTTCCCAGCACATAACTTTCTGTGAGGTATTACATCACCGTTAAAGAAATGAAAGCTGCCTTGTTCCTTTACTGCAGATAATTCCATCTCCTTTTCCCCTTCTTTATTTGCTCTACATATTTTTCATTTTCATGTCTTTCCTTTCATTATCTTCTGAGAATTCTTCTATCTCTTATCTACTTTCCTTCTTATCTACTTCCTTCCCAAGTATCTCTCACAAAGCACCCCACCATCTCCTTCCTTTCCCTCCATAATTATAAAAAAGAACAGATTAAGCACACTTCTGATTGCAGCACTGGCCTGGGACACCATAATAAGCAAATCATAGCCTGGTCTCTAAGCATTTATGGGGCAATTAGTTAATAAAAATATAAACTAAACGCAAAGTCACATAAACGAATGAATAATAAACTTGATGCTTACAGTGTAGACAAGAATCTAAGTATGGATGGGACATTTATGTGAAGGGAGGTGGTTAATGACAATGACAACAAATAGCTGCAAGATTAGGGTTAAGCAAATTAAGAGGACCACTCTCTTCCTATTCAGCTTTCTCACCTACCAATTCACCTGCTCTACTTCATTCACTCCCTATTCTCAATACTGCTTGACTTTTTCTATGCTCTATTCTTTTTTTCATGTTCAATAGTTTTCCTTTTCTCTCTCCTAATCTTTTTTGTTTTGGTTTTGTTTTGTTTGAGGAAGATTAGCCCTGAGCTAACATCTGCTGCCAATCCTCCTCTTTTTTTTGCTGAGGAAGACTGGCCCTGAGGTAACATTCATGCCCATCTTCCCCTACTTTATATGTGGGACGCCTGCCACAGCAAGACTTGCCAAGCGGTGCCATGTCCGCACCCGGGATCTGAACAGGCGAACCCTGGGCCGCTGAAGCAGAACATGCGAACTTAATCACTGCACCACTGGACTGGCCCCCTCTCCTGATCTTTTAAAGTGAATCTGTCCTGTCCTCATGTATTCCTTTTCAATGTTATTGCCAACTTCTCCCACCTTGTAGATCTAGATAATGTCTTGTGAATTCATTTTTTTCTAAAGATTTAATATGTATTATTTTATTTGATCCTCACAACAATGCCAGGGAGGCAGGTAGGAATCAATAAATCTATTTTAGAAATACATAAACTGAGTCTCGGCAGAATTAAATAATTTGTCAAAAGTCACAGTTTGTCAGTGGCAAAATCAAACCAGAAACCAGACCATTTCTTTCCAAGTTTTCTATTCTTTTTCCATTGCACCATGTTGCCTTCTTTTTAATTCCTACACTTTTTAGCCATACGTATGCAAATGTGTGGACAAATATATAGAGATAAATTTTTATAAAAAAACAGCACAAGTGGGAAAAGTATGTGTATGTCTAAGGAAGCTATAAAAACAAAAAAGTCAAAGGACCCAAATTAAGAGCATAGTGTGGCTCACAGGCTAATCCTTGTAGAAGAGGTTTTGAGTTTCAGATCCAAGTGGAAACTACCTATTTCTTCAACCAACTGATGTAGCCAGCATCAACACTGCTCTCCCCCCACACCTCCCTACAACAGTTATACGACCAGGGCTCATCCTCTGCACCATTCTTGCCCCCCCAATCTCTCTCACAGGCAGGCCACCATACCTGAAGTTCTCACCGTTCGAGTCACTTCTTTGGGTTAAGGCGTTGTCTCCAGAAGGCCACTGTTAAATGCATGTTACCTGAGAGGGGAAGGAGGGTCCATTAACATATTACTCCTATGGTTAAATGCATCAGATTAGTGATGACCTTGGGAATCTGACAGCACAATGTCTTTTAAAAAGTTTCATGGGGGGGCCGGCCCCTTTGCTGAGTGGTTAAGTTCACGAGCTCCACTTCGGCAGCCCAGGGTTAGCAGGTCTGAATCCTGGGTGCAGACATGGCACCGCTCATTAAGCCATGCTGAGGCGGCATCCCTCATGCCACAACTAGAAGGACCCACAACTAGAAATACACAACTATGTACCAGAGGGCTTTGGAGAGAAAAAGGAAAAATAAAATCTTAAAAATAAATAAAAAGTTTCATGGGGATAGATTTTTTTTGATGGGGCAGGCAGAATAAGAAGGTGAGTCAGGGGGAAAATGATTCATTCATAGTATGGGGTGGTGCTCACCTGGGTATGATGGCTACATGGCAAAATGAGGATGCTCATATAAACACATACTCTGCTTTATGGGGTCACTGTAAGGACGGTCTCTACAACTTAGAAGCTCTTAGGGATAGGAAAAGAAAAAGCACACCAAGGATCTGAGTACAGTCAAAAGCAAAAGAGCTGAGCTGGCAACAGTTTTCCAAAGGCAGTGCACTACTAGACCAAAGGCGGAGTCTTCTAGTTAACTACTTCTAGTTGTGAGGCTGGTTTTCAACCCAACATTTTTAGCGAGGGCCAACTCTCAACCAGAGAATGCTGCAATTCAATTCTGCAACCCTCCTTGCTGATTTATATTGACTCAAAGCCAGTGTCATTTAGAGCCACAAAAATCAACATGCCTTTACTGAGCACATATTTTGAGCCCAGGATTTGGCTAGGTACTATAAATACATAAAAAATTAACTTTATATACTTTTGCCTTAACTCATATAAAGGAAACCAATCCCCAAAAACCAAAATTGAGAAAGGGTGAAGAACAAGAAAGGAAGTGAAAAAAAAAACAGGTGACTATTTCCTATCAGTACTAACATAAATTTTTTAAGCCAGAATGAATACAACAAAACTCACTTACAGGCCAAAGTTCCTTGCTAAACTCTTGCCTAAGTAGTCAAGAGGCACAGGCTAGATATATCTTTTTTTTTCTTTTGATAAAATATCAAAAGCTCTTTAGTAGCACACATTCATCTTGGTACACTGGAGAATAACAGAGTAAGAGTTACAAAACTTGGTTCTAGTTCTACCTCTGATTCTTAACTGATTTTAGGTAAATTATTTAACCTGCTTAGGACTTTGTTTTAAAAAGAAAACTAAGAAGTTGGACTAGTCTTAGAATAGTATATACCTGGCACATATACCACCCACTAGATAACTGTATCCACAGGAGGCATCACTAATCAATCGCAAGCCACCTTCCCAGAGAACCCATATGACCAAAATCCTTCTCCCCACAGTAATTCTGGCAGCAGCTACTTCAAAGAAGAATTGGCCCATAAACCATATTCGCCACTGTGCACTAGATAATCTCTGCAATCTCTTCCAACTCAAAAATTCTAATACCAAGTTCCTGAGGGTGGGAGAAAAACTTCCAACCAGCTTAGATCAATGTTGATAGTCGTAAATTTCAGTCTAATCTCCAAATTTTCCTCCAAACTGCACCCAATCTGGTTCTTCTTAATTTTTCAAAGAAGCTAATGAACACACTGATACCATTAACATATATAACCTGGCAATATAATTCAGGTTTGCTACTAAGTTCTTTTGACAGACTGGCCCTAAAAAATCCTCATCCAAAAATATGGTAACAATATTGCACTAGTAAAGAACTAAACCCAAACCCTTGATCATCCCCACAGCCTCTGTCCAAGGTGAAACCTTTTCACTTCTCACCTAGACCTCAGCAATAGCACCCTTTCACTCTTATCACTAGAGCAATCTTTCTAAAACACACATGTACTCATACCACTTCCCTGTTTAAAAATATGTATCTATTGCTAACAACATAAAACTCAAGCTTTTTAGCATTAACTTAGAAATGTTCATATAGTTGCTTCCTTTGACCCTTCTGGCCTCCTGTCTCATCTGCTCTCCTTCCCCATCCCACTTCCCTGCTCTCTAAACACTCTTTCTTCCACAAACCTCTGCATTTATACACAGCATTAAGGCTTTTCCTTTGTCTGCCTTGTCCTTCCCTTTCCCCAACCGTATCACTCCTACTCATCATCTAAGACCCAACTGAGGTCCGGGGCAGACCCTGCCTCCATCTCTGGCCAACCCCCAGATAGAACTGGTCACTTCCGTTTCTGTCTCAAAGTTTTTTGAACTGTCCTGAGTATGTCCACAGTATTGTTTGCCTCAGTGGTTCCCAACACCATCAGAATTTCCTGAGGCATGTTTTAAAAATAAATTCTTCAGTGGCTGGCCAGGTGGTGTGGTGGTGAAGTCCCACTTCAGTGGCCAGGGATTCACAGGTTCAGATCTGGGCATGGACCTACATGCCATTCATCAAGCCATGCTGTGGCAGTGTCCCACATACAACACAGAGGAAGACTGGCATATCTTCCTTCTGAGATTAGGCTCGGCAAACAACCTTCCTCAAGCAAAAAGAGCAAGACTGACAACCAATGTTAGCTCAGGGCTAACCTTTCTCATCAATCAATCCATTCTTCAGGGCCAACCCAGGCATAACGAATCAATCTCAGGAGATGAGATCCTGGAATTTCTACTTTTAAAAAGCTTCCCTAGGGGCCGACCCGGTGGCCCAGCGGTGAAGTGCGCACGTTCAGCTTCTCGGTGTCCTGAGGTTCGCCAGCCGGGATCCCGGTGTGGACATGGTACCGCTTGGCATGCCATGCTGTGGTAGGCGTTCCACATATAAAGTAGAGGAAGATGGGTACCAATGTTAGCTCAGGGCCAGGCTTCCTCAGCAAAAAAGAGGACTGGCAGTAGTTAGTAAGTTCAGGGCTACCCGTCAAAAAAAAAAAAAAAAAAAAAGCTTCCCTAATTATTCTAATGGTCAAATTGGGGGACTATTGGTTTGTCTGTCTCTTCTAATAGGTGTAAAGATGTGTTTTTTAAAAGAATGTAGAAATGATTTACTCTAGAATACAGTGAAGAAGTATTCTGCACTTGCTTTTTATTTATCATAATCCTTGTTGCTCTGACTCATAGACTGAAAATGAAAGAATTCCTTTTGGACTCACACCCAAAAAACTTAAGTCACTGTTCAAAAAAGCAGTTGAATTTCCACCTTCATTTCTAAATCTTAAAAATGAAGTAATTGAACCCTGAGTAAACCTGTGAAAACACAGTGCGGGCTCTCAACAGAACTGCCACGAGAACTTCATTTCAGCTGAGAAACAAATCCCTTGCCGATTTTGAGAGCGGAAATACAGCGTCTTTACGAACTTCCTTAAAATCGAATTATATTAGGAATAGATGCGGGAGAACCCAGCTGAGTGCAATGGCTGGCTCCAGCGTCTCATTAATTTTCAAAGAAAAACCCCATTCTTTCTTTCTCACCCCTCACTCCCCCCCAAAAGTATACTGAAGCTGTAGAATAACGGCAGAAAATGTAACAAGATTAAGATACAAATGTAACCAGGAAAACAAGTTGTGTTGTTACTGGGGAATCCTGAATTTCAAGCGGTTTGCAAGTTTACCTGGTTACATCTCGGACGAACTTTAGGCCCAAAGTCTACTTCGGGCGCACAGTCTGTTTCTCTCTCTCTTTAACTCGCTGCCCAGAAATAATTCTGAAAACCTGTGGTCCCTACTAAGTTATGTCCTCATCATGTTTCGACCCTTAGAATACGTTCACAGCTACTTTTTTCTTTTCTCTGCTAAAGAAAAGGACACTCTCAGGAAGGAGGAGGACAGTGACAGCTCCACGTCTGCAAAACTCGGCGCCGGCGGGGCCGCGGCGGCGGGAGCCGAGCAGGGCGCCCGGGCCGGGACCACCACGCTGGGGGACAATGGAGGGAGGAGGGGACTGGAAGAGGGCAGGGGAAGTAGCCGCTGTGCTGGGCCCCCATCGCAACTAGGGGTTCCAAAGTCTCGAGAAGGCCAGCCGGGCGGCAGGTGGGCCCGGCCGCCGCCCCTCACAAGGCCACGTCGCCCGCGCCGGCCTCTGCCGCCGGGCCCCGCGCGTAGGCCGGACCGGGCCGCGGCAGAGCGGCCCTCGGGCGGGGCGGAGGGGCGAGCGGCCGGCCCCTGCCGGCTCCCACCGCGGCCCAGCCGTCCCACAACTCGGCGCTGGCGAGGTGAGGGCCTCCGGACGCCTCAGCCCGACAGTGGCCACTCGGCGCGTCCGGCCGTCCCAACCCCCGCCCGGCCGGGCCATCAGCCCGAGCTCCTCGCGCCCCCCACGGGAACCGGCTCTGAGGGGAGAGGGAGCACCCAAGGTTCTGAGGGCCCAGGCTCGCGCGCCGCACTCCTCCATCCCTCGTTCTCCTCGGACTCTCTTGTCCGAGAAACCCTCTCTCCCCAGAAATGCCCCCAGTCCGCCTGCGGATGTTTACCGGGACGCGGGGCGGCGGCGACTCTTCAGTCCCTCGACTAAGATGGCAGCCGGTCCCGAGCCCCGACCACAAGCGACCGGAGCCAGTAGGCGGCCAACGCGCAGGCGCCTCCGCCTCGGGAGCTACCCGGACTCCAAGCCCCAGAAGCCTTCACGCACTAACCGGCCTCCAGCCCGAAGAGCTGGCACGGGCTGGTGAGCGCAGATAACCCAGAGTTTCCTCGACCCCAAGTAGGAGGAGCTCTTGAATGGCTCCCAGCACTTCTAGGCGTTTTTTTTTTTTAAACTCTCCCCGCCCCCCCGCCACACCCCAAGAACGTCTCAAGACTGTAGCTGTGGTTCCCAAACTCTAGCGTACATCAGAATCACCTGAAAGGCTTGTTAAAACTTAGACTGCTGGGCCCCAGCCCCAGAGTTTCTAATTTAGCCGATCTGGGATCTGGCATCTAATAATTTACATTTCTAACAAACTCTGGTGCGCTGCTTGTGGGGGATCACACTTTGAGAACCACTAGATTATAGCTTTGTCCTTAAGAAAGTGCACTCGGGAGTTACATTGATTGCGTTCAAATATGCCTTTTAACAGAGTGTGTTTAGGGATGATGAAAATAGCTACGCGTAATTGGTGCCATCATGGCAGGTGTTCAAAGTAGCTGATCAAGAAACTTCTTTAATCCTCACAACAAACTTATGAGGGAAGCGCCCTCATTATCCTCACTCTACAGATGCATAAACCAAGTCACAAGCTGGATAAGAACCCAGGCTGTCTGGCTTCAGAGTCCATCCTCCTAACTTCCTTCATGAGTTGTTTATGAGAATAAGTAGGCTGTGTAAGTAGACTTAGAGGAACAACTAAGTGCTTAGTAATTAGTGACCTTTGCCATTATTGTTTAGCCTGTTTCCTCCTAGTGAAAATAATGTTCTACTATCTAGAAAATCACTTACACTTTTAAAAGTACTTTCAGTTCCTCCATGTCAATGTTTCCTGCAACATGTCTTAGGGGAGCTTGTTAAAGATACAGATTCCTGGATACAGCTCTTGTTAAAGATACAGATACAGTATCCTGTATTCTTGGCTACAGATTCCTGGGTAGAGGAGCCCTACCCATTCAGATTATCTAGGGAAGTAGTTCTCAAACTTTAGTGCCATCAGAATCACCTGGGGGATTTGTTAAACCTTAGATTGCTGAACCTCACCCCCAGAATTTCCAATTCTGTGGGTCTGAGATGGGGCCTAAGAATTTGCATTTTTAACCACAAACCACACTTGGAGAGTCACTGCTGTAGGGCAGTGTTTCTCAAACTTTTCTCTTTATTATCATTTCTCTAAGGAACATTTTTAGACGTTTTTTCTCTGATCATTCCACCCATGATATTTTAATATCACAAATATACTGTATATTTACATACTATATGTATATCTGTGTTTTTATATAAAAAAGTAAAAAAATTTCCTTCTCCACCCCTAACTAGTTTTTGTTCCACTAAGAATGTATGGAGGGGACGGCCATGCCAAGTGGTTAAGCTCACAGTGATCCACTTCTGCACCTAGGGTTTCGCCAGTTCCCATCCCATGTGCAGATATGTCACAGTTCATCGAGCTGTGCTGAGGCAGTGTCCCACATAGCACAACCAGAAGGACCTACAACTAGAATATACAACTATGTATTGGGAGGCTTTGGGGAGAAGAAGAAAAAAAAAGAAGATTGGCAACAGATGTTAGCTCAGGTGCCAATCTTTAAAAAAAAGAAAAAAAGAATGTACGGGGCAGGCTGACCCAGTGGTGTAGTGGTTCGGTTCCTACACTCCATTTTGGCGGCGTGGGGTTTGCAGGTTCCCATCCTGGGCATGGACCTAGTAGTGCTCATGGAGCCACACTGTGGCAGCGTCCCACATAAAGTGGAGGAAGATTGACATAGATGTTAGCTCAGGACCAATCTTCCTCACACACAAAAAAGAAAGAATGTATGGGGCCAGCCCCAGTGGCCTAGTTATTAAATTCAGCATGCTCTGCTTTGGCAGCCCAGGTTCAGTTCCAGGGCACAGTCCTACACTGCTCTGTTAGTAGCCATGCTGTGCTAGTGGCCCACATACTGAAAAATAGAGGAACACTGGCATGGATATTAGCTCAATATCAATCTTCCTGAGCAAAACAAAACATGAATTTATGCTCTGGGGAATGTGGGTTTTTAAACTAGTGCCCTAGGTGATTCTTGTCACCAGGCAAGTTTGGGAAATAGTGTCTCTTTAAGGTATAAGGTATTTTTATGACTATTATACAGACAAAGAAATGAGTCTCAGTGAGATGACTAGTCCAAGATCACTCAGCCAGGAACCAGGGATCCAACCAAAGTCCTCTGGCTCCAGATTCTGTCTTCATCTACAATTTTTTAAATTATATCATGTTAGGCAAAACTAATCTATGGTGTTCGAAGTCAGGATAGAGGTTCCCTTTGCAGGGGGATAGTACCAAGGAGACACAAAGGGGCTTCTCAGGGCTGGTAATAATGTTCCATGTCTTGATCTGGGTACTGCTACACAGGCGTGTTCACTTTGTGAAAATTCATGAAGCTGTATACTTATGATTTGTGTATCTTTCTGTATTTATATGTCAATAAAAGTTTACTTCAAATAAATACATGTTTTAAATGTATACACATTTTTGGAACAAAAAGGCACCTCTTTCTACTATGTGCCAAAGATTCTCAAGCTTTAGAGTGTCTCAGAATCACCTAGAGGGCTTATTAAAACTCAGATTGTTGGGGCAGGACCCGTGGCTGAGTGGTTAAGTTCACGCGGTCCGCTTTGGAGGCTCAGGGTTTCACCAGTTCAGATCCTGGGTGCAGACATGGCACCACTCGTCAAGCCATGCTGAGGCAGCATCCCACACACCACAACTAGAAGGACCCACAACTAAGAATATACAACTATGTACTGGGGGGCTTTGGGAAGAAAAAGGAAAAATAAAATCTTTAAAAAAAAAAACCCTCAGATTGTCAGCTATCACCCCCAGAATTTCTGAGTCAGGAAGTTCTGGAATCAGGCCCAAGAATTTGTGTTTCTAGCAAATTCCCCAGGTGATGTTGATGCCCAAGGATCACATTTTGAGAAGCACTGGACCATGCTATCCTAACCTTCTTGCTAATGCCAACAGGGTAGAATAGCTCTGACCTGGTAGGCAGTACCCAGAAGAGTTAATAATTTAGGCTTCTTCAGAGGCATATGGATCAAAGATCCAGTCCTGCCTATCAACAACTTGCTTCAGGGTCTTAGGCAAGTCCCTTGAACCTCAGTGTCCAAATCTCTAAATGGAAATAATAGATCCTACTTCCTAGGATATTGTGAAGATTCTAGAAAAATCCAGGTAGGTAGTTGGTGGTTCTCCAAGGACAAGCTGAGTTGGTGAGAGCAGAGAATCCTAGCCTGGCCGTTTCCTCATCTCCCATGCTGTGTGGCTTTGGCTCCCAGGTGCCCTGATCCAGAAGTTAGTCTAGTCTTGGCCTAGTCAGAATGCAGGACCTATGGCTGATAAAGCCTTGAGCCACCTACACCCTCCTTCTGCCTTGGACACCCAGGTCAGCCTGAGACAGGACCCAGCCCTGCTACAGCAGGGGCAGGAGCCTAGAGGAGGCCCCCACCACTAAGAGAAGGAGCTTCCCAGGCCTCTGGGGAGAGAAGGATGCAAGGATTCAGAGCTGAAATGAGTGGGGAGAGAAACCCCAGCAGCCCACATGCCGTCTGTCACTTCCTGGCTTTCCCTGCAGAATGCTTAGTCACACTGCTGTCCCCCTCTTCCCTGAAGCCACTCTGCATTCAACTGCCAGAGGCAGGGGAAGACTTGAAATGTGACAGAGCTGTGTGTTGATGGAGAAAAGACACTGGATGGGGCTTCTGGGAGCCTAAGATCTGGGTCCAAAGAGACCACTTAAGACCTGAGGTCATGGCTCCATCATTTCCCCTCTTTAAGACTGTTTCTTCACCTGTAAAATGAGGCACACAGGTTCTGCAGTCACTCCCTTCCAGGTAAGGTTGCCAGATTTAGAAAATAAAAATATAGGCTGCTCAGTTAAATTTGAATTTCAGACGAACAATGAATAATTTTTTAGCATAAATGTAACAAATATTGGTGTAACATACTTGTACTAAAATTATTTTCCTTGTTTATCTAAAATCAAATGTAACTGGGCATCCTTCATTTTATTTGGCAACCAGACTCCCAGGGCTTTATACACTTTTTCCATCAGGGGTAGTAAACTTAAATTCCTCCAACAGCCAGTAAGGTAAAATAAAAAATAACAGCTAATGTTTGCTTTCTACATTGTAATTACCAAATAGAGTCTTAAGTGTTTTATACGCTCTATCTCATTGAATACTCACAGCAACCTAAGTGGGGTGCTCAGTTTCCACATCTATAAGATGGAAATAGTTATATACCCTATCTCAAGGGTCGTTGTGAAGATTCAGTTAGCATATAAAACACGTAAAACAATGCCAGGCAAGCACTCAATAAGCATTAGTTATAATTTTTCCCATTATGCAGTTGGAGAAACTGAGTCTCAAAGCGGAAAGGTAACCAGCTCATGGTCATACATCTAGCAAGTAGCAGAGCCAGGATTTGAACTCAGGTCTAAAATATTGGCAACCAATTCAAAGCATTTAAAACTCCTGCGTGTTCCATCAGCAGGAAAATGGATAAACTGTGGTATGTTATATACAGTGGAATACTACTAAGCAATAAAAAAGAACAAATTACTAACACACAAAATAAAATAGATGTCTCAGACATTATGCTAAAAGAAAGAAGCCTTATACAAAGGAGCACACACTGTCTGATTCTATTTGTATGATGTTCTAGAACAGGTAAAACCTAATCAATGGTGGAAAAAAATCACAATAGTGGTTGGTTCTGGAGGGAGGGAATTTTCTGGGGTGTTGAAAATGTTCTTTCAGTATCTTGTTAGGTCTGTGGATTACATGGATGTCTGCATTTGTTAAAACTCAGCAAATGGTATACTTGAGATATATGCATACCATTGTATGTAAATTTAACCTAAAAAAATATATTAAACTCTAGTTAATGATAGGCATGCTGAAGTGTTTAGAGGTAGAGTGAACTCTGCAGCTTCTTTGAAAGGCATCAAAAAATAGGATGGATGGGGTGGAGCAACAGATGAATGAATAAATATGTGACAAACCAAATGTACCAAACTGGAAACAATTGTAGAATCTAGGTGGTGGGAAATGGATGTTCACTATACGATTCTTTCAGCTATTCTATATGTTTGAAATTTTTCATAAAAAATGTTGAGGACAGGGGAAATCCTGCACAAGCAAAATGCAGTCCATCCTCAGGGCTGGGTTTGTAACCCCTGATCCGTTCACAGGCATCTCCTTCTCCAGTTTATTCCTCTCTTTTGAGCTACAAACTGACATAACTTTATGCCTTTGTCCCAGTATTCCTCCTAATTAGGTTCCAGTCCCCTCCTTACTATTTACTTGCTGTATGGCCTGGCCTCTCTCGGCCTTTGCTGACACCTGGAAATTGAGGTCACATGTCCTTTTTTATCTAAAGGCAGCAGACTGGACCATTTAATCTTGTAAGATTTCCTCTTCCCCAAACCATAAGACTTTTAAGGGGAAAAAAACAATCTTAGCCATCCCTGTATTTCATCTGGCATGTGGTAACAATGTAAGGGTGCTCAGAAAATACTTGAATGAAAACTTCTTTGTAAATTGTGAAAGGAGGAGACAGAGACAGATTTATGGAGCGCCCACTGTAGGTCTTGAAATAGATGAACCTATATTCCTCCCCAATGAGGAAGGAGGTATTGTGATTATCACTTTTGGAGAGGAACAAACAGAGATTCAGAAGAATGAAGGGACTTGCCAAACTTCACGGAGAAACATACTTGGGATTTAAACTCAGAAGTGTTTCTTTCAACTACTTCACAAGTGCTTCTTCTTGGATCAAGGTAAAGAAGAAACTTTGTGCTTCTCTGTATCCTTCAGATTTTCTGTACTGAATATAGAAATAGAAAAAAAGTTATAAAAATAAATAGCCGTAAGGAGATCTCAGCACCTCCTCCTACAGTTTTTGGGAGGACTGAGATTCAGATGAGCAATTTCAGGACCGGAGAACTCCCTTACATCATAAACAGCACATCAGAGCTTCTTCTAGTCCTGCTATTATCCTGCTATAGTCCTGCTTATTATCCTCAGTTCCCTCTTTTCTTGCTCTCAAACCTAAAGATGTTCTTCTCCTAGCAAAGCACCATTGGCCCATCTCTACAGATTGCAGATCAGAATTATTTCTTGCCTACAGTCCGCACTGGAAATGTCTGTCCAAGACCAGAATCTACATCTCTTAAAAAAAAAAAAAAATTAAAGTCATGCCTGCAAATTCCTCAGGCAAAGAAAGAATCAAGCCACAAGCATCCAGGTCACCTTATGCAAGCTGGGATGGTGTCGTCAAACCAGAAACACTTCTGGGCATCTTAGAACTTAGGACTCAGCCTTGATTCATGAGGATACCTCAGGTATACGGGTATGTGTGCCTGTCTTAAGTCCTCGAGGACTTAGATCAAATGGTCCAGTCACCTGCATTCAGGCTGCTTCCTCATCTATGAAACAGGACTAATAGTAGTACCTTACCTCTCAGGGATGTGGGGAGGATAAAATGAGAGAGCATTAACACAGAACAGGACAATAGGAAGTGTTCAATTGAAGTTAGTGCTTGATTTTTCAGACGAGGCAACTGTATTCCAGAGAGGTTTGACGACTTGCCTGAGATCAACTAGTGACTGGTGGAAGCAAGATTCAAATTTGGTCAGCCTGACTCTAGAGCCCTTACTCTTAACCTTTAAGCCAGTATCTTCCAAAGGGTTATGCATTGATGGGCGTACACAAGATAATTTTAGGTGGTGCCGTAAATAGTCATTTAAAGAAAACTTTTCATTATGAAAAATTTCAAAGACATATAAAAGAAGAGAAGATAGTGTGATGAATTTCCAGCTTCATGCAGCTTCAAGTATCAACTCATTAACAATAGCTTTCATCCATTACCTCCACCGATAGTTTATTTTGAAGCAAATTTCAGACATCATATCATTTTATCTGTAACTATTTTGGTAGATTGCATGGTAATTTTTTATCTTAGTAGTTGTGTTTCTTAGTAATGTATACTGAAACAGCAGGTAGCTAATACATCAATCCAGTTATTTCACAGATAATGCTTAAGATGTGGCTAAAGTAGGAATTCAGCAAATTAGAACTATGAGATGCTGTGTTTTCACTATTAGATTGGCTAAGAACAAAAAGTTTGATATCTCAATTGTGTTAGCAAATGTGTGAGAAAAAACTACACTCACTGTTGATTGGTGTGGTGTCAGTTGTGTGGTGGGAAGACAATTTGACCATATCTATTGAAATTAAAAATACATATGTCAGCATATCCACTTATCAAAAGATGAGCTTATACCCATATTTCACAGCATACACGAAAAATATCTCAAAATGGATCAGAAACCTAATGAGAAGAGTCAAACTATAAGATTTTAAGAAGACATTGGAGAAAAATCTTTGAGGTCTTGGGTTAGGCAAAGATTTCTTAGATATGACGCCAAAACCATTATCAGTAAAAGAAAAAATTAATCAATTAGACCATCAAACTTCAAGATTTCTGTGCTTCAAAAGACGCTATCAATGAATCGTTCAATTTTAAACAGCTAATTTTATGTTATGTGAATTTCACTTCAATAAAATTTTTTTTAAAAGATGCCGTTGAGAAAGTGAAAAACAAGTCACAGATGCGGAGAAAATAGTTGCAAAACACAAATGTGATAAAGGATTTGTATCCAGAATATACAAAGAGGTCTTAACACTCAATAATAAGATGACAAACAACCCCATTAAAAATAAGCAAAAGATGTGAACAAACTTTTCACCAAAGAAGATACAGGTAAGCACATGAAAAGATGCCCAACATCATTAGTCATTAGTGAAATGCAAATTAAAACCACAGTGAGATGCCATTTTACACCCACTAGAATGGTTATAATAATAATAACAATATGAAAAACTCAGACAATAGCAAACATTGGCAAGAATGTGGAGAAACAGGAAGTCTTGTACATTGTTGACAGGAATGTAAAATGGTACAGCCACTTTGGAAAACAGTTTGTTGGTTTCTTAGGAAGTTAAACATAAATTTATCATACAACCCAACATTCTACTTCTATGTATCTACCTAAGAAAAATTTAAAAGTATTTCAACCAATGACTTTCATGTGAATGTTCACAGCAGCATTATTCACAATAGCCAAAAGTGAAAAAAACCTCAAATGTCCATCAACTGGTGAATAGATTAAAAACTATGCTATATTCGTACAATAGAATACTATTCATTAATAAAAGAAATGAGTTGTTGATACATGGTACATCATGGATGAACCTCAAAAACACTAAACTAAATGAAAGATGGCTGGGGCCAGCCCCGTGGCCGAGTAGTTAAGTTCCCGTGCTCCGCTTAGATGGCCCAGAGTTTTGCTGGTTCGGGTCCTGGGGGCGGACGTGGACCACTCATCAAGCCATGCTGAGGCGGCATCCCACATGCCACAACTAGAAGGACCCACAACTAAAAAATATGCAACTATGTACCGGGGGGCTTTGGGGAGAAAAATGAAAGATAAAATCTTAAAAAAAAAGAAAAGAAAGTCTAAACATTTGGTAAAATATAAAAATAAATAGACTATCCATTTGCTTGTATATGCATAAAACGTCTCTGGAAGACACAAAAGAAATAAGTAAGACTGGATGTCTCTTAAAGGAATTGGGTGGCTAGGGGACAAAGGTAGGAGAAAAACATTTTCCTTCTATGCTTTTTCATACTTTTTGAATAATGTTTCAGATGCCTATATTAGCTATTTGAAAAACAGAATTTTTAAAAATAACTAAAATTGGGGCCCAGCCCGGTGGCACAGCAGTTAAGTTCGCACATTCCACTTCTCAGCTGCCCGGGGTTCACTGGTTCAGATCCCGGGTGCAGACATGGCACCGCTTGGCATGCCATGCTCTGGTAGGCTTCCCACATACAAAAAAGTAGAGGAAGATGGGCACGGATGTTAGCTCAGGGCCAGGCTTCCTTAGCAAAAAGAGGAGACTGGCAGTAGTTAGCTCAGGGCTAATCTTCCTCAAAAAAATAAATAAATAAATAAATAAAAATAAAAATAGCTAAACTTGTTAAGTTAAAAAGAAAAAGTGAGTTGATCTAAAGAAAGGTATGAGTAAGTCACATCACAGAGTGTATGTGGGAAAGGACAAAGCACAAAGGTAGAATGTGGAATGTGTGGCTGGGAGCCAAGCCAAGGCCAACCACCAGGGCAGTGGGCCTGGGCCTGCCTACCTGGTGGCTCTACACCCAGCTCTGCTTGGCCTGGGCTTGGAGAGGGACAGAGGCTAGGCCCTGACATCACCTTCCAGAGCTCTTCCAGACACTGCCCGGCATAGTGGATATGGAAGGAGCTGTCAGGTGCTTGTGACTGCTGCCTAGCAGGGTAAGAATGGGTTCATGTCACAAACACAGAGTTCCCAGCCACCAGGCTGCATCAATCCTGCTGTCACCAGGCATGGTCAGGGCACCTGGGTCTTTAGGACACTAGGAGGATCCCTCAGTCTCAGAAAGCAGAAGAAGTAAGGGTCTTTCTCCCACTCCTCTGTAGCTGAAGTGCAGAACTCAGGATGTGGAGTCAATCCTGGTGCTGCTACTTATTTGCTGTGTGACCTGTGTAAGTCACCTAACTTCTCAAAGCCTCAGTTTCCTCAGTTGTAAACATGGAAATGATATTTTTAGAAATACACATAAATGAAATAAAGCAATATGCAAAGGAAAGTAAGGGAACAAGCTAAATGTTATCAATAGGAGAATGAATAAAATAAATTATGGTATATCCATACAATGGAATACATATAGCAATAAAAAAGAACAAACTACTGTTACACACAGAAACATAGGTGCATTGCACAAACATAGTGATGACTGAAAGAAGCCAGACCAAAAAAGAATATACACCATAAAAAGTGTACTTTTTTTTTTACTGTTTAAGAACTGGCAAAACAAACATAAGGTGTTAGAGGTAAGAATACTGGTTACTCTGGAGCGTCAGGAATTAGCTGGGAGGGGTATGAGGGAGCCTTCTGGGGCATGGGAAATGTTCTATATGTTGATCTGGTTACACGAAAATCTATACACACGTATAAATTAGAGTTGTATACTTAATATTTGTGTTGTTTACTGTTTATATGTTATAATTCCATAGAAATTTTTAAAAATAAAAAAGAGAGGGGATGATGAACAGATGATTCAGGAGGATGGTTTCCTTGGTCAGGGCAGGAGTTCAGTGGGGAGGGGAGCATGTGGTTAGATGCAGGTTATTGTGAGGTTCTGCATTTTGCTTTTGGGATGGTGGATTCACAAGTACCTATATCATTACTTTAAAAAACTAATTAGGGGGACCAGCCCTGTGACCGAGTGGTTAAGTTCAAGCACCCTGCTTTGGCGGCCCAGGGTTTTGCTGGCTCGGATCCTGGGTGCGGACATAGTACTGCTTGTCAGGCCATGCTGAGGAAGTGCCCCACATAGCACAACCAGAAGCACTCACAACTAGAATATACAACTATATACCAGGGGGCTTTGGGGAGATGAAGAAAAAAAAAAGAAGATTGGCAAAAGATGTTAACTCAGGTGCCAATCTTAAAATAAATAAATAAGTAGACAAATAAATTTTTAAAAAGCTAATTAGGACCCAGCCTGGTGGTGTAGTGGTTAAGTTTGCGTGCTCCACTTCAGCAGCCCAGGGTTCACAGGTTTGGATCCCAGGTGTGGACCTACACACTACTCATCAAGCCATGCTGTGGTGGTGTCCCACATACAAAATAGAGGAAGATTGGCACAGATGTTAGCTCAGGGCCAATCTTCCTCACCAAAAAAACCCCCCAAACACTAATTAAATAACTCTAAAATAGTTTTTAAATAATACACATACCTCATAGAGTTGTTATGGGGTATATCAATCAGGATTCTTAGTTGCAAATAAAAGAAACCAGCTCTCTTCTGTTTGAGGGAAGAAATATGTTAAAGGATGCTGGGTGGCTCCTAGAATCTTCATGACAGCCAGAGCACCAGGCTTGGGGGCTGTGTACAGTTGGGAACAACTCCCAATATCACCCTGAAGATTCAGGCCAGGAGAGATGCCAAGGTCACTATTGCAAGGCATGGACACCACAGCTGGCTTTGCCAACCCTGTGCTCTGGATGCTACCAACAGCTACCACTCTTACTTCTCTGTGCCTAGTTTGTGAAACAGTAGAAATAGAAACAGTATTACACGTATATTTTCGGGATGTGTATATGCATATGAAATTATGTACATAAAGTGCTGGGCCAGATGCCAGGCACACTGTAAGTGCCTCTTCAGTTAGAGCTAGCCATGGTAAGGTCATGTGGCAGCTGACAAGACTTGTTCTGGAACGCAGGTAAGACATCCTGTGAGATTCCAAGGAATTCTTGGAGGGGACTTGACAGGGAATGCCAGCCTGCTTTGGCAGATGGGAGCCAGGAAACGTGGAATTCTTTTAAAAAGTTATTCTAACAAGAATGTTTTATGCTGGTACAAATGCTATCATGTCCATTATCTTATGTAATTTCCACATTTTGGAAAGGGCAAGGACTGTGAGAGTCAGACATATTCAGGATTGATGCCAGCTCGGCAACTTCCCTGATATGTGGTCTTAGATGAGTCTTAATCCCTCTGAGCCTTGGTGTTCTCATCTGTAAAATGAGGACCGTAATGAGAAGTCATGATGAACAATGAAAGGGGATACATGCCAAGCTTGCCATAGAGTAGGGGCTTGATAAAGGTAGTAGAAGCAGGTGTTGTTATTTTCATTATCACTCATTTCTCTTACAGTCCAGGTCAAAAGAAGGACTAGCCATGGGACAGGCTGTGCCGTGAAAAGCAGGATCTGGAGCCACCAGGGTAGAACAAGTTCTGGAGACAGAGCCAGCTAAAGGTGAGGAGAAGTCTATGATAGAGAGCAGAATGCAGGATTCAGAGATGATGGAGGCAGGTGACTGGGGTAACCCATGTTGGCAGTTGGCATGAGGTGGCCTGGCATAGACCAGCCCTGCGGGAGAGGAGACAAAAACACTCAGGGCCCCAGCCCCAGAGGCTGAACTCACTGAGTCAACAGTAGAGTAGTGGTTTGACCCAGGCTCTAGGGTTAGGCAGAACTGGCCTCAAATCCCAGTCTCACCTCCAAGATCACCATGTGACCTTGAGAATGTTCCTCACCATCTCTGACCTCCGTTTCTTCCCCTGTAGAAAGACTGATTGTTTTACTTCTCACCTCTACTCATGCCATCCTTCTAGCATGCCTGGTTCAACACGAGAGCCTTCCTTGGTCTCCTGACCTCCAATGACCTTGGTCTCCCAGGGTCATACTTGAACACCAAGTCTGAATCCTCGATTTCCCTTTACCGTGTCCTCCTCTTCCATCTTTGACCTCATTGAGACCACAAATCTAGTGGCCCTGACACACTGCCCACCCATCCCCTCTGCTTCCATATACCTCTTAGTCCACCTGAATTCCCTGCTCCATCATTGTGATCAACTCCTTGCCCTACCTGCTCCTGGGTAATTCCCAACTCAGATTGAGCCCTATCCTCTCTCTGCCTTCTCTGGCATCCATGTTGAACACAGCTGGAGAAAACCATACATCTCAGTTTTCTTTTACTTTAGATTCAAGCTCATAAATCCCAGTAGAGTCTCAACCTTACTGGGATAACAACTTTGGCTCACTCTATCAGACAACCATTTTATACATCCACCTATCTTTCAAACCTCTCTCATAGACTTCTGTCCACTTTCAGCTGGCAGTGTCGTCTCAAGCTTTTTGAGGAAATGAAGTCAAGAGAACTCCCTTACTTTCCCATCTGTACTGAAGAAACATCTCTCACAAAACCATCCCCTCCATTGATGCTCTGGGTCTCAGGAACCCATTCCTTTCACCTTCTCGATTCTCCCCTCTCTCCCGCACCGCTAGTTTCTCCCTCTCTATTGGTTTATTCTATGAGCAAATGAACGTGTTTTGGAGCCTCCCGTAATGAGATCAGCATGCAACTCTCCTTTGACTCTACATCCCCCTCTATCTGTGTTTCTATCCTCTCTTCTCTTTCACAGCCTAACTTCTTCAAGGAACTGACTCGATTCAGTGTCTCCACATTCTCACCCTAAATCCACTCTTTATCGTACTTCAACCTAGCTTCTGTCCCCTCCTTCCCACTGAAATTGCTCTTATCAAGGGCACCAACAACTGCCACGTTTTGGAATCCAATGGGCATTTATAGGTAAGAGCTTGCTCTAGAGGCAAACTGCTTGGGCAAGAAACCAGGTTCCCTCACTTACTTGCTGTGTGGCCTTGGGTGAGTTGCTTAATCTCTCTGTAACTCAATTCCTCACATGGAGAATGGACGTCATAATAGTGCCGACCTCATAGGCTTACTACAAAGATTAAATGGGTAACTGTGTATAAAGCACTAAACACGGTGACTGGCTGTCTAGGAAAACTCACTGTTTTCCTTTACTCTCACAGTAGTACCACACTTACAACACATCTGACACCAGACATGTGGGTTTCCACACCATGCAATCCTGACACTAATTGCCTGGCGTTAGCACAGATCTCACAGGGTAAGGGCTCAGTCCCATAAGACTGTTCCCCACTTCAGATGCCAATCACAAGTAGTGGGTTCCCAGGTCACCACAACCTCTGTCTGACTTGGCTGCAAATTGAAGGTTCCCATGACCCCCTCCTTGGGTTTGATAATTTGATAGAGCGGCTCACAGAATCCAAGAAAACAATTTACTTACTATTACTGACTTATTACAAAGGATATCTTAAAGGATACAAATGAACAGCCAGATGAAGATATACACAGGGCGAGGTCTGAAAGGTCCTGAGCACAGGAGCTCTGCCTCATGGACTTGGGGGCCACCACTGTCCTGGCATGTAGATGTGTTCACTAACCTAGCAGCTCCCCAAACCCCATACTTTTGGGATTTTTGTGGAGGCTTAATCACTTAGTTAATGATGATCGATCGTTAAGTCAATCCCCAGGCCCTCTCCCCTCCCTGAGGATGGAGGGTGGGCTGAAAGTTCCAAGCCTCTAATCATGGCTTAGTCTTTTTGGTGACCAGTCCACACCCTCAAGCTATCCAGGAGCCCAGTGTGGACAGATTTTTGGGATCCCTCTCCCTGGTCTAACAGGCGAATCTAACTAGCAAACTGCACATGCTTTAAGACAGTATGGTGAAATCCATGCCATACTGTGAGGCAGCCGTGCAGGCCATCCTCAGCCTGTGTCAAAATGACCTTGCAACCCCACACTGCATGACTGAAGACACCAGCTGGACAGATCCACAACAAGAGAAGATAAAGGGGTACCTCGCTGCCACGTTTCCCAGCTGCGTTTCTTAGAGATTGCGGGAATAATTAACGACTCTGGTCGTGGCCTCCCCCAGCATATAGATAACGTCAGCATCTCTGAACTTGTTTGATGTATAACCAAGAAATTCCTGTTTATGTTTCCTTCAATGTATAATCTAGAGAAAAGTCCAGATGTACCCTCTTCCTCTTTTGAAAAAAATCTAGTTGTAAGTTTTTTTTCTTTTCCTCTCTCTGCACGTGCACTGTTTGTAAAGGAGACATAAGCTGCACACACCTCGGAGCGGTTCCATCAGAGTACTCTGTCGAACTGTTTGCCCGGGGTTTGAACTCTTCATGCTCATTATTGAATAACCTCCTTTTAATATCACCAAGACTCTTTATTTCAGTTGATACCAGCAAGAGTTGACTCATTAGAATAAAAGACACTCCTATCATCCAGGAAATTACAAGGATTTTAGGAGCTCTGCGCTGGGAACCAGGGGCAGAGACTAATATTATTTTCTATTATTTCACCCTGGCATATAGAAAAGAACCCAATAGGGGTTGGCCCTATGGCCGAGTGGTTAAGTTCGTGTGCTCCGCTTTGGTGGCCCAGGGTTTTGCTGGTTTGGATCCTGGGAGCAGACATGGCACCACTCATCAGGCCATGCTGAGGCGGCGTCCCATGTAGCACAACCAGAGGTACTCACAACTAGAATATACGACTATGTATTGGGGAGCTTTCGGGAGAAGAAGAAGAAGAAAAAAAAAAGATTGGCAATAGACGTTAGCTCAGGTGCCAATCTTTAAAAAAAAAAAAAAGGAAAAGACCCCAATAAATATGTTATTTGTTATTTTTAGTAGTATCTGTATCATGTTTGAGCTCTCAGCAGCTGTCAATACAATTGCAGACCCTCCATGGGCAATGACAAACTTTCCTCTCTGAGTTCCTGTGATACCTCAAATTCTTGCTTTCCTTCCTACCAACTGTTCTACTTGACATCTACATGCTGCTGTCCTCAGGGACCTGTTCTCTTCTCCATCTAAGTGATGAAACTCATTCCCGTGACTTAAAGTGAGTAAGGAACAATAGAGTGACCTTTGAACACAGAAAGTCTACATACTTAAGGGGATATATTCTAAGGACCAAAACTTCATCTGTTATTTTTATTGTTACTATTAATATTGGCACGGTAATTTTGGGACTATAGAATAGTGTAGGATAAAGCAAATAAGTAAACATGTTATTATTAGAAATCAAAATTTTCCATGTAAGAGAAAAGAGATCTCAATGTAAAGTCAAAGAAGTTCAAAAAAAACACTTACGAACTGGAAATAATAACATAACTGCGTGACCACATATATTCCTAGATTTACCCAATGAAAGGGAAGGCCTGGAAGTAATAACACACCAGTAACAATGAGCATACCTAGAGCCCAAATCTTAGTCTTTAAATCTCTTTCCCCATTAAAAGTGGCCAAAGTACTTTGGAGAAATGGCTGATTCTAGAGCTGGGGCAGGGAATGTATAAGCAGAGCCTGGAACATCTTGTTGTACCAAAAATATGGTTACCTTCAAGATTAATAAGAATGTGTCACGAAGAAACGAAAGCCAGTTTCAAGAGGCTTCCACTGCCTAAATTTGGGACAATTTGAGCAGCAACAACAAAAAATGAATGTAATTAATTGTAAAGCACTGACTAAATAAAAATCTATGAGTTTATAAAATAACGAAGAGAGAAAGCAAAAGAGAGAGAATGCATTTGCCACCATTGGAGATGACTATTATGTCAATTCTTTACTCTGATTATCAGTTATTAAAAGGAAAGAGTTACCACTTAACCTGTTTTTTTAGTAGGACCTGTAATTCATTCTCAGGAGAAAGGAAAATTCTTCTCTACAGAAGAGTGATGCTAATAAATGTAGACAGAGTGACAGAATTGAAAAATTTTGAATTAGCATTTTGCAACCCCCAGTGAAACAATTGATGAAAGACCACCAATGGCTGCTAAAACCATTAGGTAAAAGACTGTTGGACAACAGTATAGTCCCACTGTAAGGATGTGTCAGCCCATAGATTATTTGCTAATTGCAAAGAGGAAGTAGATCCTTTTTCTGATAGAGAGATCTGGCAGTTGGTTGCCACCTTAACCAATCCATCAACCTTAGCATCAGTTACTGAAGGACAGCCTGTTATGATGTGCCTACAGAAGTGATACAATGTGAAGTACCTGGGGTGGGCCTGGTGGCTCAGCGGTTAAGTTCACATGTTCCACTTTGGCGACCCGGGGTTCACCGGCCAGGATCCCGGGTGCAGACCTAAGCACTGCTCGTCAAACCATGCTGTGGCAGGCGTCCCACATACAAAGGAGAGGAAAATGGGCATGGATGTTAGCTCAGGGCCAGTCTTCTTCAGCAAAAAGAGGAGGATTGGGGGCAGATGTTAGCTCAAGGCTAACCTTCCTCAAAAAATAAATAAATAAAAAGATCATTTAAAAAAAAATGAAGTACCCCAAACAACCTATGAAGCATTGTATTTTTGCCCAAAATATTTATCCTGAAAATAATGAGGTTTTTAGACCTAGTTTCCAATTTATAGGAAATATATAAAACAGACCGATAATTTAAATACACCACAAAGAATTAGATAATGACAGAATGTAAGACATTCCTCAAGGCAATTGGCTTTGTTACTTCAAAACAGCAATGCCATAGGGAAGTAAGAGGGGAAAAGGGCTGCTGTTCTAGATTAGAGGAGACTAAAGAGACACAAAACTGAAATATATTATGTGAAATTTCAATGGATTCTGGTTCCAAAAAAGCTATATAATGTGCAAATAAGAATGTCTGACTATGAACTGGAAATTAGGCATTAGGGAATTATTATTCATTATCCTATGTGTCATAATGATACGGTTATGAAGGAAAACATCCTTCTTTTTAGGGCATGCATGCTGAGGTAAGTAGGGCTGAAATGCCATGATGTCTAACATTTATTTTCAAAGGGTATAGCCAAAAAAAAAAGGAACACACACACACGCCTATGGGTAAGTAAAGCAAATATAGCAAAATGTTAACAGTTGTTAAATCTGGACGCTGGGTATTTGCGTGATCATTGTACTATTCTCTCAACTTTTCTGTATATTTGAACATTTTCAAAATCAAAATTTACTTAAAAAAATAAAAATAAAAATTACCATCCCTGGGCCAGTGACTCCAAATTTTATTTCTATAGCTCAGATCCTTCCTCTGAGCCTGGAAGGAAATATACTAAAGATATCAACAGAGGTTATTTTTCAGTAGTGTGATTGTGGGTGATCTTTTATCTTCTTTCTACTTTTATCTATTTTTCCAGATTTTATTGAGCATATATTACTCTTCTGGTTAAAATTTAAAAATGAAACAAACTCCCCAAATCCCAAAGAACTTGACATAAGAAAATATGTGCAATTTGAAGAAGAGACTAGACGGTCTATCAGAATGCCAACAGTAGTTGGGATTGTGTGAGATTATGGGATTAAGTTTTAAATGTTCTGTAACAGTATTCTAAAAATTTGCTGTATCTTAGAATCACATGGAGAACTTTTTAAATTAGCTTTATTAAGATATAATTGACATACAATAAACTATTCATATTTAAAATGCGCAGTTTGATAGATTTTGACATATGTAAAGATCCGTGAAACCAAACCTACCCACACTCCCCAAAGTTTCCTAATGCTCCTTTGTAATCCCTTCCTTCTGCCCTTCCCCAGGCAACCACTGATCTGCTTTTTATCACTATAGATTAGTCTGTATTTTTTAGACTTTTATATAAATGGAATCATACAATATATACTCTTGTGTCTGGTTTATTTCACTCAGCACAATTATTGTCAGATTCATCCATGTTGTAGCATATAGTAAAAGTTCATTTGTTTTTACTGATGAGCAGTATACCATCGTATGAATATACCACCATTTGTTTATCATTCATCAGTTGATTGGCCACTGGATTGTTTCCAGTTTTTGGAAAATACACTCACAGAATAAAGCTGTTGCTGTGAACGTTTGTGTACAAATCTTGGTTTGGAAATATGTTTTCATTTCTCTCGGGTGTACGCCTAGGAGTGGAATTTCTCTATCATATGGTATTGTTAACGTTTTAAGAAATAGCCAAATTATTTTCCAAAGTGGTCGTACCATTTTACATTCCCAACCAGCAGTGTACAAGAGCTCTAGTTCCTCCAACACTTGGCAGGTCAGTCTTGTTAATTTTAGCCATTCTAACAGATGTGTAGTGGTTTCTAATTGTGGTTTTACGTTGCACTTCCCTGATAACTAATGACGTTGAACATCTTTTCACGTGCTTATCTGTCGTCCATATATCTTCTTTGGTGAAGTGTCTATTCAAATTGTTTGCTCATTGTTGGGTTGTCTGTTCTCTTAATGACTCTTGAAAGTTATTTCTATATTCTGGTACTTTATTATTTATGATTTACAAATATTTTCTCCCAGTCTGTGACTTGTCTTTTCATTCTTGTAACGGTGTCTTTTGAAAAGTGGAAGTTTTTAATTTTGATGAAATCCAATTTTATCAATTTGTCCTTTAATGAATTGTGCTTTTGGTATGGTATAAAGAAAACTTTGCTTAACCCAATGTCAGAAAGGCTTTTTTGAAAAGTTTTATATTTTTAGGTTTAACAGTTAGGTGTATAATTCAATATGAGTTAATTTTTTTATATGGTGCATGATGTGGATCAAAGTTCTTTTTAAATTTTATTTTTTTCTTCTGCATAGGGATAACCAGTTGTTTTGGCACCAGTTGTAGAAAAGACTCTCCTTTCTCCATTCAATTGCCTTAGAATCTTTGTAGAAAATCAGTTGTTCACATATGTGTAGATCTGTTTCTGAACTTTCTATTCTTTTCTAATAATCTATTTCTCAATCTTTATGCCAAGATCATATTATCGTGACTATTATAGCTTTATATTGGATTGAAATCAGGTTTTGTCTACACTAGGCTCTTGCATTTCTGTATGATTTTTAGAACCAGCTTGTCAATTCCTACAAAAAGCCCACTAGAATTTTTTATTGGGATTGCATTGAATTTATAGGTTGATTTGGGGAGAATTGACATATTAACACTATTAAATCTTCCGACCCATAACATAGTATTTTTCTCCACTAATTGAGGTCTTCTTTAGTCTCTCAGCAATGTTCTGTAGTTTTCAGAATACAGAGATATATCATATCCTTCATCATATTTATCCCTAAATATTTCATAGTTTTAGATGATATTATAAATTATATATATATATATTTTAAAGATTGGCACCTGATCTAACAACTGTTGCCAATCTTCTTTTTCTTTTTTTCTGTTTTTTCTCCCCAAGTCCCCCCAGTACATAGTTGTATGTTTTAGTTGTGGGTCCCTCTAGTTGTGGCATGTGGGACGCCACCTCAGTGTGGCCAGACAAGCAGTGCCATGTCTGTGCCCAGGATCCGAACCAGCAAAACCCCGGGCTGCCGAAGCGGAGCGCGAGAACTTAACCGCTCAGCCACTGGCCGGCCCCTATATTTTTTTTTTTGAGGAAGATTAGCTCTGAGCTAACATCTGCCACCAATCCTCCTCTTTTTGCTGAGGAAGATTGGCCCTAAGCTAACATCTGTACCCATCTTCTTCTATTTTATATGTGAGACACTTGCCACAGCATGGCTTGATAAGTGGTGTGTAGGTCTGCACCTGGGATCTGAACTGGCAAACCCTGGGCCGCCAAAGCAGAATATGTGAACTTAACCACTGTGCCACTGGGCTGGCCCCTATAAATGATATTTTTATTCCAATTTCCAATTATTTATTACTAGTATATAGTTTTACTTTTAGATATTGATCTCTGTATTAGTTCTAACAGTTTCTTAAAAAATAGATTCCATTGGGCTCTGGTTCTACATAGACCATTATATTATCATATTTGGAAGATTTTCAGCCCATTATTGCTTCAAATAATTTTTCTGTTCCACCCTCCTCTCTTTCAGAGACTCCAGTTACACATATATTAGACTACTTGAAGTCATCTCACAGCTCACTGATGCTCTGTTCATTATTTTAAAATTCTCATTTCTCTCTGTGTTTCATTTGGGTATTTTCTATTGCTATATGTTCAAGTTCACTAATCTTTTCTTATGTAATGTCTAATATGCTGTTAATCCCATCCAGTGTATTTTTTTAAATCTCATTCACCTCTAGAAGTTTGACCTCTTTTTATCTTCCACATCTCTGTTTAACTTTTTGGCTATGTGTAATATAGTTATAATAATTGTTTTAATTCCTTGTCTACTAATGCTAACACCTAAGTCAGTTCTGGGGCAGTTTCAATTCATTTTTCTCTTTATTATTTCCTGCTTTGCATAACTGGTAAATTTTTCTCTTAGATGTCAGATACTGTGAATTTTACCTGATGGATGCTGAATATTTTTGTAATACTATGAGTGTTCTTGAATGTTGTTCTGGGATGCAGTTGAGTTACTTAGAAGCAGTTTGATCCTCTTGGGTCTTGTTTTTAAGATTAGATGGGACCAAAGCAGTGCTTAGTCTAGGGCTAATTTTTCTCCAGTACTGAGGCAATACACTTCTGTGTCCTCTACTGAATGACCTATGAAACATGAGTCTTTCCGGTCTGGCTGATGGGACAGGTACTATTCCTGGCCCTTTGTGACCACCGAACACTGTTACCACTAATCCTTGTGGGTGGTTCTTTCCCCATCCTCAGAAAGTTTCTTCACATGCAGATGCTACCGAGTACTTAGAGGAATACTTTAGATCTCTAGAGTTCTCTATCTATGCAACTCACTCCTCTCTGGTTCTCTGTGAACTCTAGCCTCTTTGGTCTCCTCAGACTCTCTGCTCTGTCTCCCCAACTCAGAGAGTCTGCTGGGCTCCACCTGGGTTCCCCCTCCCTGCACAATGGCCTGAAAACTCTCTCAAGACAGGAATTTGGGGAATCATAGGTCTCACCTCATTTGTTTCCAGTCTCTCAGGGATCACTGTCCTTCATTACCTGATGTCCAGAGTCTCAAAAATAGTTGTTTCTTTCAGAGGAGTAAGGCAGTGGAGCTTTCAAAAATCCCAATGCCCAAGATGCCCCCGAGATAATTAAATCCAAATCTCTGGAGGTGGGGTCCAGGCATCAACCTTAACCCCTCAGGCTGATGCAAATGCACATCCAAATTTAAGGATCAGTATTCTACACTGTGATTTAATACTTTGGTTATTTAAAAATGATTTCTTTTAAACTAGGCTTGGACATGGAAAGAAAGTACTATGCCACATTTTCAATTTATAGCTGAGCCCCTCATTAGAGATTAAATCTCCTTAAAGTCCCCTGATTAAAAAACAAAGTTGGTCTCAAGCCCAGAGCAGGGCAGAGGCTGCATGTGAGAGATAAGTGGCTCCAGCTGTGGGAGGACATCTCCTGGGGCAGAGCAGGGAGGTGGCAAGCACCTGACAGCCTGGGGGCATTCATAGTTTATTATTTCCATTTAACAAAGCATCCGTACTTCACTGTCTTACTTCATTTTCTTCCTCCAACAACCCTAAGGCAAAATTCACTCTCTCTGTTTGGCAGATGAGGAAATGGTGCTCAAGAGGTTGAGCGACTTGAAAAAGCGCAAATCAGTAGCAGAGTTAAAATTTAAACTTGGTTCTCAGAGACAGATTAAGGACAAAAGCAATCCTTAGCTGGGGTAAGAGAACATCTCAGGAAAGTGCTGAGAAAAAAGTGCAAATCCTGTTGATAAGGCCTTCTAGCAGAGGAGCAAGAAATTACTTGATAATCTCTAGGTGTGGTGGGGGTTAGAGACTGAGACCTGCAATGGGAATGCTTGAGGAGCAATAAATAGTGCCCACATGGCGTTTTAAGGGGAGGAGATTGAGGTTGCTTGCAGAGCTTCTGTCTTGGGAGAGAGTATGCAAGAGTAGCGTCAGAGTTGAATTGCCAGGAAAATAAAGAAGATACTGGGTGTTGCTACTTCATGCTCCCTCCGAGCCCTTCCTCACATGGTATTTAACCTCTGCTCTCAAATAATAAAGACCATGAAATAATACAGCAATATTGGCTCCCATCTACTAGTGTTTGCTATGAGCCAGAACATTTCCATGCATCATCCTTTTGAATCCTCACTGTGATTCTCTGAAGCAGGTACTATCATCATCTCCATTTTAAAGATGAGGAAAGAGAGGCAAAGAGTGACTGTATTGATTATCTATTGCTGCATGAGAAATCACCCCAAAACTTAACAGCTTACAACTACAGTAAACGTTGATTACCTCGTACATTTTCTGTGGGTCAGGAAGTTAAGAGCAGATTAACTAAGTGATTCTGGCCTGGGGCATCTCATGAAGTTCCAGACAAGATGTTGATCAGGGCTGCAGTCATCTTAAAACTTGACAAGGGCTTGAGGATCCACTTCCAAGGTGGCCTGTGCACGTGGCTGGCAAATGAGTTAGCAATTGGCAAGGGGTCTTAGTTACTTGCCATATGGGTCTCTCCATTGGGTTGCTTGAGTGTCCTTACAACATGGTAGCTGATTTTCCCCTGAGCAAGTGATCCAAGAGAGCAAAACAGAAGCTAAAATTTCTTTTCTGACTTAGCCTCAGAAGTCATATTGACATTTCTGCAATATCTTAGTGGTTTCACAGGGAGGGGCATGGCTACACAAGGATATAAATACCAGGAGGTAAGAATCATTGTGGGCCACCTTAGTGGCCAGCTACCACAAGTGACAAAGTAATTTACCAAAGATCATGCACATGGGAAGTGTTAGAGGTGGGCTTTGAATCTAGGCAGTTACTATGTCACAGTAAATATTGGCTTGAAGGAGCAGAGGCAGGCAGGTACCCACAGGTCTCCCCTGTCCTGGAGGAATTCAAACTTGAGGTTCTGTGCATCTATCTGATGTGTCTGACCCACCTGTTTTGCCACTCACTTCGGCAAAACAATGTAACCTGGGCATGTTTATAACAGATGGCACAAATCATCACTTGACGGTGGACTTGGTGATTCTGGCTCCAGCTTTGCCACTGACTTACTGTGTGACCCAGGGCAATTTCCAGCCCCTTTGAGGCCTTTGTTTTCCCATCTGTACAACGGGGTAGTTGGATTCCATGGGCCCTGAGGTCCTCTGGCTGAGAGATTCCGGGATTCTGTGCACAGAGTTGTTCACGAGGAAGCTGAAGGGATTCCTTCTCCTCTTTCCTCTGCTCTCTCAGAACTTTGCCCAAGTGGAGTGGACCTCTCAGGTGCAAGGGTTGCTTTTCTGGCCCCAGGCCAGGCCAGGCTGCTCAGCCCTGCTTCACCCGCAGCTGGCTGGCACCATTGTTCCCCATAAAGCCAGGCCCCTTTCCAGCTGCTGCTGCCCCGGGGGGCAGAGGAGAGGCTCAAAGAACTCAGTTGTGTGGCTTCTCCCCTCCCCCAGGGCAGGCCTGGGTCACCCAATGGGCTGACTCAGCCTATGCAGGGGAACAAAGGAGATGAGATATGGTTTAGGGAAAGAATTTGACATTTACTATTTCCTCCCCAAAAAACTCAAAGTAATCATCATGGGGAAAATCCTCTTACACTTATTTTATAGTTTAGTGGGATACGAAAAAATTGGGGTGAGGGCACTATAATCTTTCAGTGCTTTAAGGACCCATATTTTAATGGTTCTACAATGCACATTTGTTTGCCTTTTAACATCTTTGAAATTGAGATGCATGTAACAATTGATGACAGGTCATAAACTAATTGCATTCTTTAAAAGTATGTATTATTACAAAAAGTAATGGTGCACATTGCAATGCTGGATCTTAAATTTGACGAACTATGGTAATTAGGCCCTGTTCTTGGAGCCTGGGCCCTACTGCATCCCCTCCTCTAGCTCCCCCTACCCAGGCTTTCCACCACCCACAGTCTTCTTCCCCTACAGTCTTGTCTTAACCCTGTGTCTCCAGTACAATCCAAACTTGTTAAAGCTTTTCCTCTGCATAGGACCTTGAAGGAATTGTGAGGGGGAAGCTGTCCCCTATTTCTGACCAAGACAGAGAAGTTATTTAGTACAGTGAAAGGGCACAGAGAATGAAAAGAAATTTTATCCCATGAGTAATAGCTAACACGTATCTTACACTGCTTAACAGGCACTATTCTAAGTGTCTTATGTGTGTTAACTCATTTAACCCTTACAAGCATTTATCAAGTAGCTACTAGTGTATCCCCATTCTAAACATGGGGAAACTTAGGCACAGAGAGGCAATATAACTAGCCCAAGATCACAAGCTAGCAAGTGGCAGAACACAGGGGTAAAAAACCAAAATTCTTCCTTTGCCCCAAAGGTAACACTGGTATAAATGTGGTGCACATCCTGCTGGATCTTGTTTTCATGTATTTGTGGAACAAACATGTAGAAATATATCATTTTGCTTTCCAAGGCAATCATGTTGTTCTGCAACTAGTTTTTCCCACTTCACTCTGTGACTTAGTGATTTCTTTTCCATATAAGTACATATGGATTTAGCAGTTCTTTTAAACTATTGCCCAGTATTCCACAGTGCATATACTGTGAAAATACGCCCAAGTGCCTAGGAGGCACCAGGTCCTATCCTCCGTGCTTAACATGCACGTCTCATTTCAAGCCTCTGATCACTTGCATTCTTTCCACTTTAAAGATGAAGAAAGTGAGGCTTGGAGAGGTTAAGTATGTTACCTGAGTGAGTGAAACAGGATTAGCCCTGAGCTAACTACTGCCAGTCCTCTTTTTGCTGAGGAAGCCTGGCCCTGAGCTCACATCTGTGACCATCTTCCTCTACTTAATTTGTGGGACGCCTACCACAGCATGGCTTGCCAAGCGGTGCCATGTCCACACCCAGGATCCGAACTGGCGAATCCCGGGCTGCTGAGAAGCGCAAAGTGTGAACTTAACTGCTGCGCCACCCACCGGGCCGGCCCCCCAAGTGCCTTCTTAAACATAATAGTTTATTTAACTCATGACTCTGTTGGTGGATATTTGAGATGTTTCCAATTTTCCCCCATTACAAACAATGCTGAAGTGAATATCCTTGCACATGCGTCTTTATGTCCACACAGATATGTTTCCTAGGATGGGTTGTGATGGTGAACTTGCTGAGTCAAAGGCCATTACATTTCTAATAGTGATACTGCCAACCTTCCTCACAAAGGCCTCCCCAATTTATCTTCCCCTCAATTGAAGATCCTGTTTCCTCTAAGAAGCATAGGATTTGGAGCCACCACACCTGGGTGTGAGCCCTGCCTTTGCAACACGACTTTGGGCAAGTCATGTTGTTGTGTGTGTTAGTAGTTTCTTACCCTCCTCTTCTTCTTCCTCCTTCTCTCTCTTTTTGTTACAAAGTGTCCCATTGTATGAATAGTTCACAATTTATTCTGCTGTTGATGGGCATTTGTGTTATTTTCAGTGAAGAAGGCTGCTGTGAACACCCATGTATGTGTCTTTTGGGAGACATATGTATTCACTCCCCTTGGGTATATAAACCTAGGAGTATTGGCGAATCAGAAGGGAGGTGTATATTTAGTACGTATTGCCAAATAGTTTTCCAAAGCGGTTGTACCAGTTTATTCTCCTACCAGCAATGGATCAGAGTTCTAGTTGCTTCTCATCCTCATCAACACTTGATATTGTGAGTCTTTTAAATTTTAGCTAATCCAGTGGCACTACACTCTTTTCACCTTCATACCACTCCTGAGAGGTAGATGTGTGCGTAGACACTGTTGGTTAGTGCCTGGCTTCGTCAACATCCTCCTTTCCAGCTACCTTCCTGCTAAGCAGGGGCCTGTGATATAGTTCTGGCCGACAGAAGAGAAGGTCCGCTGGGTGAGACTCCTGGGAACATGTTGGCTTTCCTGAGAAAAGAAAAGACTCAGGTTGCTCATCCTTTATTCCTTTACCTTTTTTCTTCTGCCTGGAACATGGACATGATGTCATCTGTGGAACAAGATATTTCACGAGGCCACAACATGAGGCAAAGGCCAAGATGATCACAGAGACACTGGCCATGACTTCATCAAGCTGGTGAAGCAACACAAGCAGCTCCCTGTGTTGAGACTACCTGTAAGATAAAGTACCTACCATTGGTCAAGTTTTCTATTACTTGTAACCGAGAGCATTCTTTGGTAATACTTGGACTATCTCCACCTTAAAATTGAGGAAACAGGCTCAGACGGTTCAATTGACTTGGCTCAAGGAAGGATTCGAGTCCAAATCTGTCTGATTTCAAATCATGAGATTTTTTTCCCTGGCTTCCCAGGAGCCCGAGGAAAGGAAATTTAGGTCAGAGAAAGGTATGGCAGCAAATTTTCAGCCAGGCATCTAGCTTCACGAAATAAAAGGCTATATTTTCCAGAATCCTGTGCAACCGGCTGTGGCCATTTGATAAGTCTGGCCAATGTGATGTAAGCTGTGAGATGATTTGTGATTTCTGCGATATTTGGGGGAAGGGACGATGTCATATCTTTCTTCTTCCTGTTCTTCCTTCCCTCTGCCTAGAAAAAGGATGTGATGACTGGAATTCAAGCAGCCCTCTTGGACTATGAGATGACCCTAATGGTGGAAGCCACACTGAGAACAGTGGAGAAGGAAGATAAGATTTTGGGCTTCTGATGATATCAAGAAGCTCCCATAACAACCCTGGACAGCCTACCTCCAAATTCTTCATACATGAGAAAGTTACTTCTTTTTTATGCCACATTTAGTTTTTCCTTTCTATTCTATGCACCTGAATCTAATTTTTGCTGATACAACAGCATTTCGCATAGGTATGAGTAGGTGATACAGTTCTGGTCACTAGGGAAGTTTATTGCCAAGTGTGGGAATGCAAGGGGGAGAGCACAGGTAGGAAAGTTTTCCTTTCATCTTAAAAAGTGACCGAAGGAAGTGAAGGTCCCTTTCTTATGCTTCTGAACATTGTCATAGGATGTGATATTTGGGCTTGGGGTTGCCATCTTGTGAGCATGCAGGGAGCCAGTTTGATGACAGAGCTACTACCTGAGGGCAGCAGAATGAACAGAAAGGAAGAATCTAGACTCTTGATGAAGGCACAGAGCTGCCACTGAATTATTGTACTCTGGAGCCACCCTATCTCCAGATTGGCTTTTTTTTTTTTTTTTTTTTACTGAGGAAGATCAGCCCTGAGCTAACATCTGTGCTAGTCTTCCTCGACTTTATATGTGGGTTGCCACCACAGCAAGGCAGACAAGTGATGTAGGTCCATGCCCAGGATCTGAACCGGTGAACGCGGGCCGCCGAAGCAGAGCACAATGAACTTAACCACCAGACCATGGGGCTGGCCCCTCCAGATTCTTGTTACATGAGATAATAGAATCCCTTTCTGTGAAACCCATTTTATTTGGGTTTTATGTTATTTGCAGCCAAAATTTTGACTAATATGAGCAGGATGATAAGATCCAGGGTGTGGCCATTGGAGTCAGTGGCTGAAATGAAGTGGAGGTGAAGGTCATTGGTGATCAGGAGGATGAGGAATCAGGAGGCCAAAGTATAAAAAGGGTCAATTTTCTATAATGTGAACTCTCCCAGGGAGATGGCAGGCCTTGGGAGGGAGAGAAAGAGTGTGGGGCAGAGGTCAAAGTACTCAGTGAGTGAAGAAGAGGTTGGGAACAGCAAAGCCGTGTAGAGGGGAACGTAATTGAATAGCATGAATCCCCAAGGAGCTGGTGTTTTGATGTGAAGAGGAAAAACGTATCAATCAGAATAGTTTGGGTTGTAAGAAACAAAAAATAATTCTGGCTAATTTAGCAGAAAAATTATTTACAAAAAGATAATGGATAATTCACAGAATCTGGTGGATGTGTAGAGAACCAGGCTTGGAGATCACCTAGCCAAGGTCAGTGTCCTAGAACATGGGCCAAAACTGTCCTTATGAAGACAGCACTGTTGCTGCCAGCAGCCCAGACATGGCGGCCTACACGTAGAGTCTTCATGGACGTGAGTGTCTGATTGGTGGAGCCTAGGTCACATGACTATACCCTAGCAGTAGGAGAGGCATTTCTAGTTTCTAGTGTGGGAGGAGGGCTCTGTCTCAGAGGGAGGGGATTTTTCCCAAATACAAGAAGGGAGTTCAGATGCTGTGTGGCTAAAAGGGATGATCAACACCCATTACAAGAAGTAACAATGTGTAAGGAGCACTGGGAATGGAGAAGGTTCAGAGATGCAACGGGTTGTTAGGAAATTAGGAGTGTCTGATTAAGAGGGCTCTAGGGGAAACAGTATCCTTTCTGAAGGCTCAGGAGGGGAGACAAGGCCACCAAGAAGGCCTTTGTGAAGCTTAGGTATCTCCCTGGACAAATTTACAAAGCACCCTTCCTCCAAGTGAAGTCAACCTCCAGGCAGGGCCCCCCATTTACTCTCACTCATACAGAGGCCCTGAAGGAAGGAAACATTCTGGGAAGGTGAAGTGTGCTTTGTATGGAAAAAAAGGTTCAGGGGCCACAGAGGAAATATCCAAGACAGGGACCTATGTGGGAGGAACCAGGGGTAGGGAAGCCTGGAACAGCAAGGGGTGATGGTGTGGCTGAGTGTGGGAGGGCTAGAGGCAGGGCAGGGGTGGGGCCAGGGTGGGAATCCAGTTTAGATACTGATGGGGTGACAGTCTTAGTGGAAGAGCCTGGCACGGATGTCCTCACACTGCCCCAACTCCCTCTGCTGGCAGTACCTGCTGAGGGTCCCTGAGAAATCCTGGCCTGGTCTCAGAGAGGTGGGAAAGATGTCATGAGATTTGTGATGGGGCAGCCAGGCTTTGAGCTGGTCAAAGGATTCCCTGTGGGTAGAGTGTCCCTACACCCAAATCATGATTGTGCTTACCTCCCCATGTTTGTGCCTGTGGCCCCCAAGGAAGCTCCCTGAGGAGGGATTATAACCAATTTCCTTTTCTATCCCTGGGGTTGAGTACTGGATTGGGAATAAGAAAACCTACGCCTAACCTGACTTGTCTGTTAATTTGCTGTGTGACTTTAGACAAATCGGTCAACCTCTCTGAGTCTCAGTTTCATTATGTCTAAAATAGAGCATGGACTCGATCTCTGAGGCCCTCCTAGATCTACTACCTATGATCTTCTTACTTTTTCTTCTCTCTAACCCACCTGGTATGTATAAATACATTACACGAGTACACCACATTTTATTATCCTGTTGATGGACCTTCAGATTGCTTCTAATATTTTACATGTACAAACAAGGATGCAGTGAACAGCATTGTACATGTCTTCTTATGTGTACATATCTACATGGGTGAGTTTCTCTCAGGTATAGACTTGGGAGTGAAATTGGTGGGTCAAAGGCCATGTACAGCTTCAACTCTGCAAGTTATTGCCAAATGGCTCCCCAAAGTGGTTGTACCTATTTCCTCCTCTCCTACCAGCAAAGCATGAGAAGTCTTGGTGCTCCTCATCCTCATCAACATTTGGTACTGACAGATTTGTTAATGTTTTGATTGAGATATAATACACACACAGTTAAGTAAATAAAATGCACCTAATTGTCCAGCTGCGTGCATTTTTACATTTGTTAAACTCATGTAACCTCTACCCAGATTGTTTCCAGACCACTAGAAGGCTCCTTCACGCCCCTTCCCAGGAGAGTCCCCAGCTTCCTTGCCAAAGTAACTACTATTTGAATTTCTATAAACACAACTTAGTTTTGCCTGTTCTTGAATTTCATACAAGTGGAATTAGGCAGCATGTGCTCTTTTTGTTTGGCTTCTTTCACTCAACATAATATCTGAGATTCATCCACGTTAAGAGAGAAAGAGAGAGATTTATTTTGAGGAATTAGCTCACGTGATTATGAAGACGAAGTTCCGTGATCTGCCATCTGCAAGCTGGAGACCCAGGCAAGCTGGTGGTGTAATTCGGTCCCCGGGCAGAAGGAGATCAATGTCCCAGCTCAAGCAAGCAGTCACGAAGGGAACGGTCCTCCCTTCCTCCACTTTTTGTCCATTCAGGCCCTCAATGGGCTGGATGATGCCCACGCACACTGGGGAGGGCAATCTACTTTACTGAGTCCACAGACTCAAGTGCGAATTGCACCGCATGACGTCATTCCAGTGCACACTCACAGACACACCCAGAAGTAATGTTTAATCTGGGCACCCCATGGCCCAGTCATGTTGACACACAAAATTAACCATCACAAAGGGTGAGGGTGGCAGGTACCCTTTGCCAACCAGAGCAGCCTCAGGAGGAGGATCCAATCCTGGGCCTGCCTCTTCCTTTTTGACTCCCCCGGTGCCTAGTAGAGACTCCGTACTCAAAAGAAGCTCAAGAAACTTGATGAAGTGATTTATTCGTGGGGACATCCTCTGAATAATAATTCATCCTCTAATAATTCAAAATTGAGCACCCACTGTATGGTGGGGCACCACAGAGCACGTTTGATATTCATGATCTCATCTTTCCCTCTTCACAAGCCTAGGACCTGTGCTATTGTCCTCTTTCACAAAGGTGGAAACTGAAACCTAGAGAGGCTCCACTTGGCTCTGCCTTAGATCCTGGAAAAACGAAGTGTAGTGGGTTGAATGGTGGCCCCCAAAAGCTATATCCACGTCCTAACTCCAGAACCCGTGATTGTGAACTTATTTGGAAAAAGGGTCTTTGCAGATGCAATTAAGTTAAGCATCTTAAGATGAGTTTAGCAGGGTCTCAAATCCTAAATCCAACAAGTATCCTCAGCAGGGACACACAGAGGAGAGAGACAGAGGGAGACAAGGAGAAGGCCGTGTGAAGATGGAAGCAGGGATCGGAGTGATGCAGCCACAAACTAGTGAGCTCCTGGAGCCTCCGGAAGCTGGAAGGGGTGAGAGGTTCTCCCCTACAGCTTTCAGAGGGAGTGTGACCCTGCCGACACCTCGATTTTGGATTTCTGGCCTCCATAACTATGAGAGAATAAATTTCCGTTGTTTTACACCACCAGTCCATGGTAATTTGTTCCAGCAGCCCCAGGAAACTAACACATGAGGGTAGTGGAGAAGGGAAAGGAGAGGAAGGAGAGTCATCCTCCTCTGCATAAACTCACAGTCCTCCATTTCCCAGCCACTTTATGACCCAATTTCCTCTCTCTGCCCCCAGTTCACTTCACTGCAGCTCCAGTGGCCTCCTTGCCATGCCTGGAATGTGCCAGGCACTTCTCACCCAAGGGTCTTTGTCCTTGCTGTTCTCTCTGCCTCAAATGTCTTCACCCAGACACTCTCAATTCTCTGCCCCTCAGAGATGCCTCCCAGACCTCCTCTCTAAAGGATCTCCCACCTCCCAAGTCACCCCCATCCCTTTTATTTTTCTTCATGGCACTCACCACCAGCTGACGTTATATTTGTTCATTATATATGTACTTACGCACATGTCCCCTACTAGGACATTAGCTCCTCCAGGACAGAGGCTTTGCTCCCCACTGTATTTCCAGCCTCTAGCACAGTGCCTGGCCCATAGGAGGCACTCAGTAAGTGTTTGTTGAATGAATGAACAAATTATGTACTGATAGCAATGGGGAGGAGGAGGAGAGCTCAGATGTGGAGCTGTCATCCAAGCTGAAGAGGCCACTGTGTGTGGGAAGCAGTTGGCCCTGATAGGGCCCCTGGCTCCCAGCCCAAGCATGACTATGAACCTCAGAAAAGCCTTTCTCCACGCCCCTCCACCTGGCTTGCCTCGTCTTTCCAGCTGGTCTTAGTCCCCAGGGGTTCATTTGATTTGAACATCACTGGGTAGTTCTGAAAGCATTCTTTGTTTCTACATTTTCTCATTTTTTGCAAGCCTCAAGCACCTTCTGGAAAACACACACACTCACGCACACATATACACACAATCTAACATACAATGCTTGGCCATATCCCACGTTCTTGTACACCCTCATGGCTCAGTCTACCCACGTCCAGTACTAATTACACATATGTGGACACACACTCACACTTGGCCTCAGTCTTTCTTACTCCCCTATCCCACACACTCATGCACATCCATAGTCCTGCATGTGCCCTTGTGTACACAGGCAGGCCTCCACCCAAGTTCCCACCTATACACGCACTCACACTGACACACACACTCATTCATTCAGCTCCTGTGGACATGTGCACATAGACCAACTTGCACATACACCTTTGAACACACCTCCAGTCTTCCTCACACACATACATACAGGCAATGGCCTGGTGTGGTGAACCACACTGCTCAGAGCTTAGCACGATGACCTGACCCAACAACAGTGATATCCACTGAGCACTGGCCTTGTGCCAGGTACTCTGCACTTTGTGTCCTTATCTCGTTCAATCCTCATAACAATCACATGAAGTAGGTGCTATTATTAGTCTCATTTTATAGATGAGGAAACTGAAACTCAGAGCCATAAATGGGGGAGCTGGGATTCTAACCCAGGCATCTGACTCCAGCTCACCCCCATATTTGGTGTGGCAGAGTGTATTTTTCAAAAGTGATCACAACTGTATCTCCCATCCCTCATGCTCTTCTAGAAACTTGCTCCTCCCCAGTCAAGAGCTAGAGTCTATGGCCCCTTCTCTTGAACTTGGGTAGGTCCTTGTGACTGCCTCAACTAACAGTATGGTGGAAGTAATGCCATATGAATTCCAAGGCTAGATCATAAAAAGTGATACATACAATAGCCAAGACATGGAAACACCCCATGATCTCCATCGTCGGATGAATATACACACAATGGAATATTATTCAGCCATAAAAAGAAGGAAATCCTGCCATTTGGGACAACATGGATGGACCTTGAGGGCATTATGCTAAGTGAAAAAAGTCAAAGACAAATACTATATGATCTCACTTGTATGTGGAATGTAAAAAAGCCAAACTCTTAGAAATAGAGAGTAGAATAGTGGTTGCCAGGGGCTGGGGAGTGGGGGAAATGGGAAGATGTTGGGCAAAGGGTACAAATTTCCAGTTTTACAATGAACAAGTTATGAGGATCTAATGTATAGCAGGGTGACTATAGTTAACGATACTGTATTGGATATTCAAAAGTTACTAAGAGAGTAGATCTTACGTATTCTCACTATCACCACCACCACAAAAAATTACCCAGTAATCATGTCAGGTGAATGATGTAGTGACTAACTTTGTTGTGGTAATCGTTTCACCATATATATAT